>NC_091997.1:67002906-67242906 GCF_044704955.1 Pristiophorus japonicus
CAAGAGGGGGGGAGGGGGGGGAGTGAGAGGGAGGGGGGGAGTGAGGGGGGGAGGAGTGAGGGGGGGGCGAGGAGCGAAGGGCGAGCGAGGGGGGGAGCGAGTGGGATCTCGGTCAGTGCACCTCCTGCTGCTCTTCAAATACTGCCCTAGGTGGTCTTTGACAGCCACCTGAACAGGTAGAAGGTGACTGGCTTTGAACATCCCAAGGACGGTATCTGCACGAGTGCCTCCCTCCCTCCCTCCCTCGTCAGCCTAGATCACTCGCTCAAGAACTGGAGTTGGACTCGACACCCGGCAGTCCTCTGGCTCACAAACGAGGGGCAACAAGCGTACACGGAGCAATTGGTGGCTGGGCTTACCATCACGAGAAGCTGCAACTGTGAGTTACCACGGTCATCCAGTGGCCCGGGGTTCTGACTGACCAGGGAACAGAAGTTATGGCACAACTCGAGGATCTCATTCAGACAGTGGAACACCTGCAGAGAATGGGAGTAGACGTGGCATTGAAAAAGGGGACATTGGTGCTATCGTACGTGTATACACACCTCAAAGAATACCATGATTCAAAAATCAGCCCAACTGGTCACAGAATCTAACTTTTCCAGGTCTGATGAAGAATCTCAGACCTGAAACATTAACTCAAAAGCAAAATACTGCGGACGCTGGAAGCTGAAATAAAAACAGAAAATGCTGGCAATCTCAGCGGGTCGGGCAGCATCTGTGGAGAGAAACAGAGTTAACGTTTCGGGTCGATGACACTTGAGCAAAACCGGTGAGTGTTCGAAAAGAAACATAGAAAATAGGTGCAGGAGTAGGCCATTCGGCCCTTCGAGCCTGCACCACCATTCAATAAGATCATGGCTGATCATTCACCTCAGTACCCCTTTCCTGCTTTCTCTCCATACCCCTTGATCTCTTTAGCCGTAAGGGCCACATCTAACTCCCTTTTGAATATATCTAACGAACTGGCCTCAACAACTTTCTGTGGTAGAGAATTCCACAGATTCATAATTCTCTAAGTGAAGACGTTTTTCTTCATCTCGGTCCTAAATGACTTACCCCTTATCCTTAGACTGTGACCCCTGGTTCTGGACTTCCCCAACATCGGGAACATTCTTCCTGCATCTAACCTGTCCAATCCCGTCAGAATTTTATATGTTTCTATGAGATCCCCTCTCATTCTTCTAAATTCCAGTGAATATAAGCCTAGTCGATCTAGTCTTTCTTCATATGTCAGTCCTGCCATCCCGGGAATCAGTCTGGTGAACCTTTGCTGCACTCCCTCAATCGCAAGAATGTCCTTCCTCAGATTAGGAGACCAAAACTGTACACAATACTCAAGGTGTGGTCTCACCAAGGCCCTGTACAACTGCAGCAAGACCTCCCTGCTCCTTTACTCAAATGCTCTTGCTATGAAGGATAACATGCCATTTGCTTTCTTCACCGCCTGCTGTACCTGCATGCCAACTTTGAATGACTGATGTACCATGACACCCAGGTCTCGTTGCACCTCCCCTTTTCCTAATCTGTCACCATTCAGATAATAATCTGCCTTCCTGTTTTTACCACCAAAGTGGATAACCTCACATTTATCCACATTATACTGCATCTGCCATGCATTTGCCCACTCACCTAACCTATCCAAGTCACCCTGCAGCCTCATAGCATCCTCCTCATAGCTCACACCGCCACCCAGCTTAGTGTCATCTGCAAACTTGGAGATATTACACTCAATTCCTTCGTCTAAATTAAGAACCCATTTTTAAGATGCCCAAGACTATGACACATCCTTCCTACGATGTGATGGCCCAGAACTGAACTCAATGCTCCAGCTGGGGCATCACCAGCGTTTTATAAAAGGTTTCGCATAACCGCCTTGCGTTTAACGGAAGAAGTATACTCACTGGTTTAAGCAGGATGAACGACTGTGCCAGCAGGTTGCTCAGGAAGTGATCGTGAGCCAGTCGAATGCTCTCGAAATCTCGGATAGAATTTATGTTCGTGAGGAGCTGTGTAAACTGGGATTCAAGGACATCCACCTGGAATGGCACAGGGTGACATTTAGCATCCCGGGAAAAGCAAGTCTGGAGGCACAGCGCATCGAGGAACACCAGGTGCTTCAGGGCACGGGGCAATTCCAGCTCGTCACTCTATTGCTGGACATAGGTTCGAAGTTAAGCAGACACAGTAAATTATATTAAGTGTGGAGTCACAGCTCGGGGTTGCAACTTCCTGCTCCTGAATTATTGATTATTGGGCTGGGTCTTGGAGCATCTCGCAGCGTGCCCCGATAAGGCATTTTCCCCTCACCCTACGGCTTGAAAAATGTTTGCGCCGTAACTTGCTGGGAGCACGAGCTGCTAATGGCGCGGCAAGGGCAGCGGGGCAATCTGGCACCTTGGTGAACGGCAGCACCGACAGTCTAGCTCCTTAATAAAAAGAAGATTGAAGGTTTGAGACAGAAACAGAGGAACGATGGAGGAGGCTGGATTAGATCAGGTATAGAGAGAGGGAAAGGAGGAGTGGATAAAGAGAGAGCGAGCGAGCGAAGAGGGACACATCCAAGCGGCTAGTCCGTGATACATGAGGCCGAAAAGAGAGCGTCAGCGGGCTATTCGACTGTGAAAGGGGGCACCACAACTGAGCCCGATTTGTTCCTCCGCAGATGACAAGACACGGACGTGCTCCAGGAGAGGCGATCGGGAGTGGTAAACCTAGCAGACCTTTTGCTTCCCACGGAAGCAGTTGTGACGAAGGGTCACAGACTCGAAACGTTAACTCTGTTTCTCTCTCCACAGATGCTGCCTGACCCGCTGAGTTTTTCAGCATTTCCTGTTTATATTTTGGTTTCCTTCGTCGGGTGGGGATGGGAAGGGGGTTCAGGCGAATTGTAGCGCCCACAACAGCTGGCTGAAATAAGGGCAGCCAACTCTTGCAAATACTGGGGGATCAAACCCGGGATCTACCCGTTCTGTACCACACAGTACACTTTACCCACTGGGCAAATTGTTTGCAAGGAGGTTGAGAGTTTAAATGACACATTTCCAAAGAAAGAATGGCATCAACATAGTATCTTTTTAAAAATTCATTCCTGGGATGTGGGCGTCGCTGGCAAGGCCGGCATTTATTGCCCATCCCTAATTGCCCCTTGAGAAGCTGGTGGTGAGCCGCCATTTTCAGAGGGCAGTTAAGAGTCAACCACATTGTTGTGGGTCGCCAGACCGTATAAGGATGGATTTTTACGAAAAAATGGTAGTTTCAGATTCCAGATTTATTTAATTAATTGAATTTAAATTCCCCAGCTGCCGTGGTGGGATTTGAACTCTGGTCTCTGGATCATTGGTCCAGGCCCCTGGATAACTAGCCTCTTAACATCAGCACAACGGTTGTTCGAGTCTCGTCGCCGAGAGCATGCAGAAACCAAGCGCAGGCAGCGGAAGGAGCGCGCGGCAAACCTGTCCCACCCACCCTTTCCCTCAACCACTGTCTGTCCCACCTGTGACAGGGACTGTGGTTCCCGTATTGGACTGTTCAGTCACCTAAGGACTCATTTTTAGAGTGGAAGCAAGTCTTCCTCGATTCTGAGGGACTGCCTATGATGATGATGATGGAGCTTTGTGTTGAGACTCCGTGCAAACGGAAATAAACGGCAGCAACATGTGCAGGCAGGCATGGCAAATGTAATTAAAGGCGCACGTACGCATCCACTCCCAATGTTTGTAAGATGCGTTTTGCCGCATTTGTTGATCCCACCTGGCTGAGCCTCACCTTGGAATGATTCTGCAGGACTGTACTGATGACCAGTCGATCCCTTGTGGGTCCAGGGTCATGATGTTGTAGCCTGTACTGACTGTGCGGCTGAATCTCTGTGGGGTGGTGGTCCACAGAGGCACATACTACAGTCAGTTCGAGGCTAATCACTGTTGCTCGTGATTGGCAGCTCACTGGCTCCTCTTTGGAGAAAGACCAGGCACTCTCTCTCTCTCTCTCTCTCTCTTTCTTTGCATTTGTCTTTAAAAATTATTTGGTTGCAATATGTTGATGCTTTGTATAAAACGAGGCCTAAAATGTTTTAGAAGAGGCGAGGGCCCAGGGGCAGCACGGGCCAGCCCACACTGCGATATGTGTGTGCACTGGGTCCGTGCAGCAGAGCTGGTCTCCAGTCATCTTGGTTAATCCTTGCCACTGGACCAAGACCTCGCTCTGTCAAGCCCGTGTGGTGGCTGGTGTGCAACGGCCACCCCACGTTAAAAAAATCCACGCACAGGCATCTTCCACCCTTCAGGATGTAGTTCGGGATCCGGAATATTAGGTCCTTCATTGAAACACCTGTGAACTCATCCTGTGAAATCCGGTGTCTAAAACTTGGAGGAAAAAGGTAAAAATTGCCTGGGTATTAGAATGTAACCTGAAACTCGAGAATCACACCGGTCAAAAGGAACAAGCAAATCACAAGGCGAACGTGTCAATCAGCTGACAGAACATTTAGAACATGTGGCTACAGGAAGCCTTGCCTACCTTGTATGGGCAACCTGCGTGTTGAATGTAGTAATCTCCCAAAAGTTGGGGGGATTGTTAGAATGGGCGCATTACAGACTGGTAAAAGCGAGCAGAGAGTGAATACGCCCCGCGGTATAAATTAAGCGAGACCGGCAGTGAGAGAGCAATTGGCTCCACTGGAAAGGCGTTCTGTAATATAACAGGGTGTGAAGGGATACTCAGGTGGGTCTGAGAGCTAAGCAGGTAATGGGGATGGGAAGATGCTGGTTCACTCCGGTAGCACGTTGTTTCTTGTTGTCACATAAAAGTCTGAATTAAAATAACAACTCGTATTTATATAACGCCTTTAACATAGTAAAGCGTCCCAAGGTGCTTCCCAGGAGTGTTATAAGACAAAACAAATAAATTTGACAGTACATAAAAGGAATGTTACACCAGCATTTCAACCAGGGCATTACCAGACGAACTAAACTCTCCCAACACCCTCCACGCTCCAACAACTGCTGAATTCTCAACAACTGCCCACACAGAATTAAAGTACAGGTTGCACCTCTCCAGTCCGGAAACATCCCTGGTCCGGCATCAATCTCAGAGTGGGTGGCGTCCCGCGCTGTTCATTGAGGTAAGCGGGCTGGGCAAGAAAAGGGAAGGGCAGGCGACTGACTGAGGTGCCGAAGCTGGGCCTGGCCCCAGGCTCTCTCTCCCCCCCCGCACCCCCCAGGCTCTCTCTCTCTCCCCCCCGCCCAGGCTCCCTCTCTCTACCCCTGTCGCTCAGCCCCGGGAGGCTCAGGGCACGACGGCTCAGCTCTCGCCGCCGCCCTTCCCCCCCCCCCCCACTTCTCTCCTCACCCCCTGCTTCTCTCGATGACTAAGTGCTGCGCAGTCTGCTTCTGTGCAGTGCATGTGCAGAACACGTCCGGGTCGTTGTCAGCAGCGTTGTCACCGGTTGACCTCCCGTGGTTCGGAAAATTCCCTGGTCCGGCACCGGTCAGGTCCCAAGGGTGCCGGACTGGAGTGATACAACCTATACTTTTGCTTAACTAATCCTTATCTCTAAGATGCCTAGTTTGCACCTCTGTGCTACCTGACACTTCTCAGTTTGGCCACTACCGCCGTGTCCTGCCCGAGGGAAGCACCGAGTCCGTCCGCACTGCTCTGCAGCCTGTGGCGCTCCTACATGTTGGGCAGACCTACGCAGAGTGCTGACAGGCACTGAGGAGAACTGTATGCCCTACAGAGGTGCGAAAATAAGTGTCATACAATCAGTCACATGTGGAAGTCGGGGGGGCCACAGATAAAGCTGCCATCATACAAAAAGCTAAAAGACTTTTACTATAGCAGGCAGGATTTTTTTTTGAGAGCTTAGAATAAAAGCTCTATCCAACCCTTTTTCACCGTCCATTCATAAGAACATGGGAACAAGAGGAGGCCATTCAGCCCCTTGAGCCTGTGCCACCATTCAATGAAATCATGGTTGATCCGCGACCTAACTCCATATACGCCCCTTTGCCCCATATCCCTTAATACCTTTGATTCATGAAAATCTATTAATCTCAGACTTAAAATTAACAATTGATCTAGAATCAATTGCCATTTGAGGAAGAGTTCCAAACCTCTACCGCTTTTTGTGTGTAGAAGTGTTTCCTAATTTCACTCCTGAAAGGTCTGCCTCTCATTTTTAGACTCTGCCCCCTGGTCCTAGACTCCCCAACCAGCTGAAATAGTCTCTCTCTATCTGCCCTCTTTGTTCCCTTTAATATCCTGAAAACTTCGATCAGATTGCCTCTTAACCTTCTAAATTCCAGGGAATGCACCCCTGGTTTGTGTAATCTCTCCCCGTAATTCCCGACTACCACAAACATGCACTTCCAGCGCCGCGACCAGGATCTCAATAGTTCCTTCCTTATTCTCGGGTGCATCAAGTCGCCTGTCACTTTAATTCCCCGCTCCACTCCCACTCTGACCTCTCCGTCCTCGGCCTCCTACACTGTTCCATTGAAGCTCAACGCAAGCTCGAGGAACAGCACCTCATCTTTCGTTTAGGCACTTTACAGCCTTCTGGACCCAACATCAAGTTCAACAATTTCAGACCATAACCTCTGACCCTATTTTGTTCCCTTTCCTCACTTTTTTTGTTACAAGCCTCCCACTTTTTTCCTCTCCGTTTCCCATGGCAGCTGGTAATTATTCCGCCACTGGATCAACTGGGCTTGTATTCACTGGAGTTCAGAAGAATGAGAGGGGATCTCATAGAAACGTTTAAAATTCTGACGGGACTGGACAGGTTAGATGCAGGAAGAATGTTCCTGATGTTGGGGAAGTCCAGAACCAGGGGTCACAGTCTAAGGATAAGTGGTAAACCATTTAGGACCCAGATGAGGAGAAACTTCTTCACTCAGATAATTGTGAACCTGTGGAATTCTCTACCACAGAGAGTTGTTGAGGCCATTTTGTTAGATATATTCAAAAGGGAGTTAGATATGGCCCTTACGGCTAAAGGGATAAAGAGGTATGGAGAGAAAGCAGGAATGGGGTACTGAAGTTGCATGATCGGCCATGATCATATTGAATGGTGGTGCAGGCTCGAAGGGCCGAATGGCCTACTCCTGCACCTATTTTCTATGTTTCTATATTCACACCCTATCTAGGCCCATCTTTTGTTTCCTAACTTGTGCCATTACCATCGCAATTCGGCCCATCATCCCTTTTGTCTCTCTAATCTCTCCTGCCTTCCACCCTATCACAGACCTTCCCTTTTGTTCTATCCTCCCCTCCCCCTTACACTGCCCCAGCACCTCAAGGATCCATTTCATCTCAAACTTTTGCCAGTTCTGCCGAAGGGTCACAGACCTGAAACGTTAACTCTGTTTCTCTCTCCAGATGCTGTCTGACCCGCTGAGATTTCCAGCATTTTCTGTTTCCTTTTCCCAAATTCCAGCATCTGCAGAATTTTGCTTTTGTACTGGGTCTTTGAATATCTCTCACTCCCCTTCACTCGATACACACCAATCTAATTCATTCAAAACAGAAGGGTGAGAAAAAAGCCCATGGAGACCATCCACCGCCTGTTAGACCCTGCAGCCCTGTGCCACTCCCTCCCGAGTCACTGGTGACACTAACACCTGGGGGTGGCAGAGAGAGAGAGAGAGCGAGAGCGAGAGCGAGAGCGAGAAAAAGAGAGAGAGTGTACAGAACCCCCCCTCCCTAAGGCAACCAAACAAGTTCCAGGTTGCCAGGATAATTTCGCACCAAATTGGGACAGTGTGTTTTATTTTGGGAATGGGGTCCTATTGGGAGAAGGTGAGCAGCTTACTGAACTCAAGCACAGAATGCAAAACACCAATAAAAATTCACACATCTCAATCTGGATTAAATTAGTTCCCCTCGCCCCCACAGGATATAGAATCATAGACATTTACGGCACAGAAGGAGGCCATTCGGACCACTGTGTCCACTAAGGTACTCAACCAACCCCCACTGTCCCAATCCCCCCAGGAACACGGGGCTGCACAGGAGCAGAAATGGCTGTCCATTCTTCAGACCAGTAACCTTACTACAGTTATACAGGGCCTTGGTGAGGCCGCACCTGGAATATTGTGTGCAGTTTTGGTCTCCTTACCCAAGAAAGGATATACTTGCCATAGAGGGAGTGCAGCGAAGGTTCACCAGACTGATTCCTGGGACGGCAGGACTGCCGTACGAGGAGAGATTGGGTCGACTAGGCCTGTATTCACTAGAGTTTAGAAGAATGAGAGGAGATCTCATTGAAACGTATAAAATTCTGACTGGGTTGGACAGACTGGATGCGGGGAGGATGTTTCCCCCTGGCTGGGAAGTCTGGAACAAGGGGTCACAGACTCAGGATACGGGGTAGGAAATTTAGGACCGAGATGAGGAGAAATGTTTTCACTCAGAGGGTGGTGAACCTGTGGAATTCTCTACCACAGAAGGCTGTGGAGGCCAAGTCACTGAATGTATTTAAGAGGGAGATAGATAGATTTCTAGACACAAAAGGCATCAAGGGGTATGAGGAAAAAGCAGGGGTGTGGTACTGAGATAGAGGATCAGCCTTGATCATATTGAATGGTGGTGCAGGCTCGAAGGACCAAATGGCCTAGTACTGCTCCTATTTTCTATGTTTCTATGAACTACTTTTTCTGCCCGTTTCCCCGTACAGGCGGAAACATACATCACATTTTAAAAGTACCTGGATGTGGCCTTGAAGTGCCGTCACCTACAGGGCTACGGACCGAGAGCTGGAAAGTGGGATTAGGCCGGATAGCTCTTTCTTTGGCTGGTGTGGACACGATTGGCCCAATGGCCTCCTTCTATGTCTATGATTCTATATCCTGTGTTGGGGCGAGGGGAACTAATTTAATTCAGATTGGGATCAGTGAATTTTTAATGGGATTCTTGTATGCCGTGCTCAAGTCCAGTAAGCTGCTCACCTGATCCCGATAGGGTACCACATCAAAAATAAAAAAGAACGCCGCCATTCGGTACAAAATTATCAATTGTCAATCGCGGCCATGGGATGGCTGATTTGGGAAATGTAAAATCTGCAATAAGCCTCATACCAAAAACAGTACAATTCAATATCTGCTCCCCGCTCCCACCAGCAGCTTCCAGCGAAAGAACTCTGGCAGCCAAGCTCAGCTCTCACCATATGACTGAAGGGAAAGGTGAATCTTTGGGGAGAGGGGGGACTTTTTAATTTAAAGCACAGCCCACTTGTTACACTCTCATTGACCTGAAACGTGAGCCCTGTTTGTCTCTCCACAGATGCTGCCTGACCTGCTGAAAGTGAGTGCTTTCCTTCATTTCCTGTTTCAATTTCAGATCTTCAGCAGTATTTTTGCTCTGCTGTTTTTTTTAAAACCGACTGTTAGACTTGGCAAAATCTGGTTTGATGTTTTCAAAAACAAAACAGCAGTAAGTGTTCTTCCTCGCCGAGCCTTGCTCAACCGCTTGGTGATGTCACCGATACAACAACAACGTGCACTTATGTGGCGCCTTTAATGTGCTAAGGCGGTGGTTTATTGCCGGTTACCTGTAGGTAGTATTGCAGGTTGTCCACGAGGAAAGCCATGTGGTTCCTCAGTCTCCATTTGGTGGCGACCGACTTGTCGGATTTGAGGTGTTTGCGCTGCATCTGCACGGCCCAGCAATGCTGCAGCTCCGCCTGCACACGCCGCACACTCAGCAGGTACTTGAAGACAATGTTGTACCTGAGAGAGAGAGAGAGAGAGAGAGAGAGAGAGAGAGAGAGAGAGAGAGAGAGAGAGAGAGAGAGAGAGAGAGAGAGAGAGTGGGAGTGAGAAACGGGTGTAGATCGCAGCCCAACCTCACGCCTTCGACAATCTCTCCCGCTCTAGAACACATCATCCAGGCCGACACTCCAGCGCAGTACTGAGGGAGTGCCGCACTGTCGGAGGAGCAATGCTGAGGGAGTGCTGCACTGTCGGAGGGGCAGTACTGAGGGAGTGCCGCACTGTCGGAGGGGCAGTACTGAGGGAGTGCCGCACTGTCGGAGGGGCAGTACTGAGGGAGCGCCGCACTGTCGGAGGGGCAGTACTGAGGGAGTGCTGCACTGTCGGAGGGGCAGTACTGAGGGAGTGCCGCACTGTCGGAGGGGCAGTACTGAGGGAGTGCCGCACTGTCGGAGGGGCAGTACTGAGGGAGTGCCGCACTGTCGGAGGGGCAGTACTGAGGGAGTGCCGCACTGTCGGAGGGGAAGTGCTGAGGGAGCGCTGCACTGTTGGAGGTGCCATCTTTCGGATGAGACGTTAAACCGAAGCTCCGCCTTCCCTCTCAGGTGGGCTTAAAGATTCCGTGGCACTATTTCGAAGAAGAGCAAGAATCTTCCTCGTGTCCTGGCCAACATTCATCCCTCAAACAACTTCTCTAAAACAGGAGAAATCACTCGGAGAAATGGTGAGGAAGTTGGAAACACTCTTGAAACAAATAGCAACACAAAAAAATAACAATCAATGCACAAATCAAACTTACTTTTCCAGCACGGCAGGAGTGAAGAGGATGTGCAAAGGCCACTGCACCTTATACGACAGTCCCAGAGCAGACCAGCCGGAGGTCGGAGCTTCACGAGGGGAAGATTCCCGCAGAGACACATCGCGGCTTTGTGATGTATCTGCGTTCAGTAGGAGGGCGGGGGGTGGGAGAGGTGCAAAAAGGCAATAAACTGACAGGAAAAATATAACCGAGTACAAAATTAACGCCATTGTCAACACGTATATTTTAATTCGGCACATAACTCTCCTGAATAATCCAGGTGTATTCGGCAAACCCCGCTGGAAAGCAGGCATATCTGGACATCGTGAGAGTGCGAGGTCAGACGACGTCGATGCCTCTCACGCTAAAATAGTGTAGCGACACTCAAGGGTCAAGGTTCACACGTGATGGAAGGTGAGGTACCGCTGGCACCTGTGGAAATATACCTCAAAAAAGGGAGAGGCCAGCTCTGGGAGAGGCATGGGGGTAACATAGTGCAACAAGGAGAAACCGCCTTCAGTGGAGGAGGGGTTGCTGGACAAATATCAAGAACTACGAAAGTGTATCGGCTGGATTTTTGGCTTTGCTCATTTCAGGGCGGTAAAGTTTGCGCCCGGGAACAGTTTGCGCCTCAGTCAGCAATATTGGGCAGCTGGACCCCGAGTGTGGGGCGGAGCGCTAAGGGAGGTACACCTCTCTCAAGAGCGCTAGGCCGGCTGAGCATGGGAAAATCCCCGAGGTAGAGAACCGGCCTGGGAGCGCTGAGAGAAGAGGCCTGGGGAGAAAAACAACAGCAAAAACATTCCCAATACATAGCCCACACCACCACAACATAAACACCGCAAAAATAAATTAAAGAAATGACAAGCACACTTACCTTGAGGTGGACATTGTGTGCCTCACTGCAGCCGGTATTGGTCGGACCGCCCGCTTTCCCAGGCGGTCCCAGCGCTTCGGGGCGCTACGGGAGTCAAAAATCGATCCGGTATCGCAATCAGGGGCGATGCACACCGGCTCGGCTCGCCTCCCCCGGGTGGTAATGCCCCCCCCCTGCCCCGCCGAACCGAGCTGGCTGCCCGCCCGCAAGATCTCACCGCCGCCATTGTCGCCCCTCCGGGGTGAAAACAGAGGCGGGCAGCGCTGGAAAATCCAGCTCGATACGCACTGCTGCATCACAAATTCACAAAACAAGGGCGCAAGGGGTGGTTCTCCCCCCACCCCCACACCCCTCTCGACAGACGGGTGCAGCTTGTTGGCCCATTTGCTGGGACGGGCTGGCAGGCAGATGTTAACGTGCAGAGGCAAAGGTTCCAACAACCTGCGCATTGTGCCCCGCTACACACACACACACACAAGACGGGCTCTACAGCAACTACCACTTACCGACGGACTTTGGAAGCGGGACCTGTACAGTTCTAGACTTGACATGAAGTAATGTTTACCCAGACAGACCAAGAGGGGCTCGTGGCTCATCCTTACCTTTGGGGTCTTTGCCATGGTACTCGACAGTGAGGTGCAGGAGCGGGAGAAGGGTGTCATCGTCCAGTAGCACCTTGTGCGCCGACTCCTGGAATGCTACATTGACGTCTGTACTGTGGTGATGGGGAGGGGCGAGGGAGGGGGAAAACAGTGTGAGAGAAATTAAACCAGCCTTTTTGCAATCATATCTAAAAAGGAGTTCGATTAGAGCTTTTAATCTTCAGCTTCCTTGATAATAAATATTGGAGAATATATATTTTCACTTTTGCAGTTTTTTTAAAAACTTAAATCGAGGGAGAATAGCTACACAGTATTTATCGCACAGAAACAGGTCCTGCGGCCCCATGGGTCCGTGCCGGGGTTTATGCTCCACACGGGCCCCCTCCCACCCCTCTTCATCTCACTCCATCAACATAACCCTCTATTCCTTTCTCCCCCATGTGTTTATCCAGCTTCCCCTGAAATGCATCGATACTATTCACCTCAACCCCTCCCTGTGGCAGCGAGTTCCACATTCTCACCGCTCTCTGGGTAAAGAAGTTTCTCCTGAATTCCCGATTGGGTTTATTAGTGAATGTCTTATATTGATGGCCCCCGAGTTCTGGTCTTGTCCGCAATTGGAAACATCCTCTCTACATCTACCCTATCTTTGGAGTTTAGAAGAATGAGAGGTGATCTCATTGAAACATTTAACATTCTGAGGGGGATTGACAGGGTAGATGCAGGGAGGATGTTTCCCCCGGGCTGGGGAGTCTAGAACCAGGGGTCTCAGGATAAGGGGTCGGCCATTTAAGACTGAGACGTGGAGTTGAGGTAGGAGATTGGCTATAATCTTATTCAATGCGGGAGCATGCTCGAGGGGCCAAATGGCCTAGTCCTGCTCCTATTTCTTATGTTCTTATAAGATGAGGAGGAATTTCTTCACTCAGAGGGTTGTATCTTTGGAATTCCATGCCCAGAGGGCTGCGGATGCTCAGTCATTGAGTATATTCAAGAGATCGATAGATTTTTGGACTCTAGGGGAAATCAAGGGATATGCGGATTGGGCGGGAAAGTGTTGAGGTCGAAGATCAGCCATGATCTCATTGAATGGCGGAGCAGGCTCGAGGGGCCTAATGGCCGACTCCTGCTCCTAATTCTCACATTCTGACTGGAGTCAATAGCCGAAGAATATGAAAGCATCTAACATCTACTGAGAAACCTTGCGAGATGGAGATGGAAGTATCAATGCAGGAGAGAACAACATACATTTTATACATACCTTATACATAAATAAAGTTCTTTTAACATTTTCCACAATGCTTCACAGGAGGTAAAGCCTGGTTGCAGGGTGGCCAAGCCTAGGAATTAAACATACAGGGGTATCTGACAATTCGGAAAGATAGACAAGAAGGGAAAGGAGATGGGGTAGCTCTGTTAATAAAGGATGATATCAGGGCAGTTGTGAGAGACGATATTGGCTCTAATGCACAAAATGTTGAATCATTGTGGGTGGAGATTAGAGATAGTAAGGGGAAAAAGTCACTGGTGGGCGTAGTTTATAGGCCCCCAAATAATAACTTCACGGTGGGGCGGGCAATAATCAAGGGAATAATGGAGGCATGTGAAAAAGGAACGGCAGTAGTCATGGGGGATTTTAACCTACATATCGATTGGTCAACTCAAATCGCACGGGGTAGCCTGGAGGAGGAATTCATAGAATGCATACGGGATTGTTTCTTAGAATAGTATGCAACAGGACCTACAAGGGAGCAAGCTATCTTAGATCTGGTCCTGTGTAATGAGACAGGAAAAATAAACAATCTCCTTGTAAAAGATCCTCTCGGAATGAGTGATCACAGTATGGTTGAATTTGTAATGCAGATTGAGGGTGAGGAAGTTGTGTCAGAAACGAGCGTACTATGCTTAAACAAAGGGGACTACAGTGGGATGAGGGCAGAGTTGGCTAAAGTAGACTGGAAACACAGACTAAACGGTGGCACAATTGAGGAACAGTGGAGGACTTATAAGGAGCTCTTTCATAGTGCGCAACAAAAATATATTCCAGTGAAAAAGAAGGGCGGTAAGAGAAGGGATAACCAGCCGTGGATAACCAAGGAAATAAAGGAGAGTATCAAATCAAAGACCAATGCGTATAAGGTGGCCAAGGTTAGTGGGAAACTAGAGGATTGGGAAAATTTTAAACAACAGCAAAGAATGACTAAAAAAGCAATAAAGAAAGGAAAGATAGATTTCGAAGGTAAACTTGCGCAAAACATAAAAACAGATAGTAAAAGCTTTTACAGATATATAAAATGGAAAAGAGTGACTAAAGTAAATGTTGGTCCCTTAGAAGATGAGAAGGGGGATTTAATAATGGGAAATGTGGAAATGGCTGAGACCTTAAACAATTATTTTGCTTCGGTCTTCACAGTGGAAGACACAAAAACCATGCCAAAAATTGCTGGTCACGGGAATGTGGGAAGGGAGGACCTTGAGATAATCACTATCACTAGGGGGTAGTACTGGACAGGCTAATGGGACTCAAGGTAGACAAGTTCCCTGGTCCTGATGAAATGCATCCCAGGGTATTAAAAGAGATGGCGGAAGTTATAGCAGATGCATTCGTTATAATCTACCAAAATTCTCTGGACTCTGGGGAGGTACCAGCGGATTGGAAAGCAGCTAATGTAACGCCTCTGTTTAAAAAAGGGGGCAGACAAAAGGCAGGTAACTATGGGCCGGTTAGGTTAACATCTGTAGTGGGGAAAATGCTTGAAGCTATCATTAAGGAAGAAATAGCGGGACATCTATATAGGAATAGTGCAATCAAGCAAACGCAGCATGGATTCATGAAGGGGAAATCATGTTTAACTAATTTACTAGAATTCTTTGAGGATATAACGAGCATGGTGGATAGAGGTGTACCGATGGATGTGGTGTATTTAGATTTCCAAAAGGCATTCGATAAGGTGCCACACAAAAGGTTACTGCAGAAGATAGAGGTACGCGGAGTCAGAGGAAATGTATTAGCATGGATAGAGAATTGGCTGGCGAACAGAAAGCAAAGAGTTGGGATAAATGGGTCCTTTTCGGGTTGGAAATCGGTGGTTAGTGGTGTGCTACAGGGATCGGTGCTGGGACCACAACTGTTTACAATATACATAGATGACCTGGAAGAGGGGACAGAGTGTAGTGTAACAAAATTTGCAGATGACACGAAGATTAGTTGGAAAGCGGGTTGTGTAGAGGACACAGAGAGGCTGCTAAGAGATTTGGATAGGTTAAGCGAATGGGCGAAAGTTTGGCAGATGGAATACAATGTCGGAAAGTGTGAGGTCATCCACCTTGGGAAAAAAAAACAGTAAAAGGGAATATTATTTGAGTGGGGAGAAATTACAACATGCTGAGGTGCAGAGGGACCTGGGGGTACTTGTGCATGAATCCCAAAAGGTTAGTTTGCAGGTGCAGCAGGTAATCAGGAAGGAGAATGGAATGTTGGCCTTCATTGCGAGAGGGATGGAGTACAAAAGCAGGGAGGTCCTGCTGCAACTGTATAGAGTATTGGTAAGGCCGCACCTGGAGTACTGTGTGCAGTTTTGGTCACCTTACTTAAGGAAGGATATACTGGCTTTGGAGGGGGTACAGAGACGATTCACTTGGCTGATTCCAGAGATGAGGGGGTTACCTTATGATGATAGATTGAGTAGACTGGGTCTTTACTCGTTGGAGTTCAGAAGGATGAGGGGTGATCTTATAGAAACATTTAAAATCATGAAAAGGATAGACAAGATAGAGGCAGAGAGGTTGTTTCCACTGGTAGGGGAGGCTAGAACTAGGGGGCACAGCCTCAAAATACAGTGGAGCCAATTTAAAACCGAGTTGAGAAGGGATTTCTTCTCCCAGAGGGTTGTGAATCTCTGGAATTCTCTGCCCAAGGAAGCAGTTGAGGCTAGCTCATTGAATGTATTCAAGTCACAGATAGATAGATTTTTAACCAATAAGGGAATTAAGGGTTACGGGGAGCGGGCGGGTAAGTGGAGCTGAGTCCACGGCCAGATCAGCCATGATCTTGTTGAATGGCGGAGCAGGCTCGAGGGGCTAGATGTCCTACTCCTGTTCCTAATTCTTATGTTCTTATTATGTAAAAACATACACCAAAAAGCAGTGGTAGAAGAGATAGGCGAGGTGACTGAAAGCATGATCAAGGGGGGAGGCTTCTGAGGGTGTAGAGAGAGGCAGAAAGACAAAGAGGAGGCCATCCAGAGTTTGAAGGCACATAAATCTGATGAGATAGATCAGGAACTGGTAACGAAATGAATCCTGCGTCCCAGAGTTAAGGCCCTGGGGGAAAACGAGTTTGGGAAGGAAACTGACCAAAGGTCTCGAATTCATGCAGCAAGTAGGAGCGTTCAGCCCCTCGAGCCTGTTTCGATTTGTCAATTTCAAAATTCTCACCCTTGTTTACAAATCCCTCCATGGCCCCTCGCCCCCTCCCTACCTCTGTAATCCCCTCCAGCCCCACAACCTTCCCCCCCACTGCCCCCTAGGCTGAGATGTCTGCACTCCTCAAATTCTGCTCTCGAGCATCCCTCATTATAATCGCTCAACCATCAGTGGCCGTGCCTGCAGCTGCCTGGGCCCCAAGCTCTGGAACTCCCTCCCTAAACCTCTCCACCTCTCTTTCCTCCTTTAAGATGCTCCTTAAAGCCTACCTCTTTGACCAAGCTTTCGGTCATCTGCCATAATTTCTTATGTGGCTCGGTGTCAAATTGATCTGTTTTTGTCTTAAAACACAGCTGTGAAGCGCCTTGGGATGTTTTACTACATTAAAGGCGCTATATAAATACAAGTTGTTGTCATCGTGGGCCACCCCGACCGGCGAGAGGACACCACCGCAGGTCGGGAGTATAAGAGCTGGGCCACTGCAGCTTCCAGTGTGGGCCGACACAAATGTGCGACGGCTTCGAGGTGGGCGACTGGGTGATGTCATCAGGACCCAGGTCGCCGTTTGGAGCGTGGGCAGGTGCATCGGCGGGGCCCAGGTACAGCGGAGGAGCGGGAAGGTCGTGGCGGACTTGTGATCGGGGCGGAGGAGTGATGAGGGATCGTGACTGAGATTTGGTGGATGATCGTGGTGGAGGAGCGGCGAGAGCGCGTGGCGAGAGCGCGCGGGCGGCGGAGGAGTGGCGAGAGCGCGCGGTGAGAGATCGTGGCGGAGGTGCAGCAAATGAGGGTACGGGGCCCAGAAGAGTCGAGGGCCCAGGGGCAGCACAGGCCCAGCCCACACTGTGCGATATGTGAGCGCACTAGGGTCCGTGCAGCAGAGCTGGGCTCCAGTCGCCTTGGTTAACCCTTGCCACTGGACCAAGACCTCGCTGCCAAGCCCGTGTGGTGGCTGGTGTGCAACGGTCACCCCACGTTAAAAAAATCCACGCACAGGCATCTTCCACCCCCTCAACTGGAGTTCAGGACTGGGACATCGGGTCCTTCATCGAAACATCTGTGAACTCGTGGAAGCAAGTCATCCTCGTTCGAGGGACCGCCTATGATGACGATGATGTTGTTCCCCCACTCAATGAGATCATGGCTAATCTGTATCCTAACTACATCCACCCGCCTTGGTTCTGTGTCCCCTTCATAATCTTGGCGATCTACTGATGAGTAGAGGCAGGGAAGAGGAGCCTGCAGGGTGCCATATTTGGAGCTCTAATCACGTTAGCTCCGTTACATTCCTTTGACAAGGTGCCCGTGGGGATGATTTTCTCTCTTTTCAATGTGTCGCAACATGGTAAAGAAATGTAGGAGAATTTCCTCTGGTCAGTACTTCGAGTGAAATTGTGACTTCACAGTTACGACACACAGTCGCGAGGGAAACAACTCCACCGATACGTGGAAACGTAACTGTTCACCCCAGAATTCTGCTCCCAACACGGCATCCCCTCCCTCCCCGGTGAGTAATCCCCCTTTACCGTGTTCAGTGACCGCAGTTGGTGGGGTCTTCAGTAAATGCTGTGCGCTGTCAATGAAAGCCTGAAAGAGTTCCCCTCGACCCAGCAGGTAGAAATCTTTGATTGTCTGAAAAACAAGCCCGGGACAGACCCGACAGTATTTAGTGCAAACCCATACCCGTTGGTCAATGGGCTGGATTTCCCGCCGCTGTCTGCCTCGGTTAGCGCCCCGGAGGGGCGGCGGTGAGTTCTCCCGGACAAGCAGCCAGCTTCCAGTGCCCCGCCGGGGTTTTCGGTGTCGGTTTTGGCGGGGTGCGGAGCGTGACCGCCCGGAAATGGCGAACCGGTGTGCAACGCCCTTGTTTGTGACACTGGCTCGATTTTTGACTCCCGCCTGACCCGTAGCGCTCTGTTGAGCGCCCCCTGCTGGGACCGCCTGGGAAGGCAGAGGGGTCCGAGCTGTGGCGGCTGCAATGCAATTGTTTATTTATATATATTTTTTTTGCGATGTATTGGGAATGTTTGTGGTGGGGGGGGGGGGGCGGGGGGATTTCTCCCCAGACCTCTCTCTGAGCGTTCCCAGGCCAGCTCTTTAACTTGGGATTCTCAGTTGCTCAGCTGGCCTAGCGCCCATAGAGAAATGTGCAAAGCCTCCCTTAGCGCTCCGCCCCACACTCAGGGCCCAGCTGCCCAATTTTGCAGACTGAGGCGCAAACTGTTCCCGGGTGCAAACTTTACCGCCCCGCCGCCATTACCACCCCGAAATGAGCAAAGCCAAAAATCCAGCCCTGTGATTTTGAACTTGGCTTTACCAATACAGGTACAATTGAAGAAAAGCAAGGCAAAGGAAAACAAACGGCCTGACATTTATCTTCAGTCCTCTCCATAATAGCAAGCCGTGCATTTCTAAGTGAAGGGCCGAGGTCCATTGTACAGGACAACGCCAATGTTGAAAAGAGGAACTGCGGTACATCAAGATTTAGCGGCTAGTTCGGGCCAAACTAGAGTATTAAATTACTGTAGGCTATAGCAAAACTGGAAGACAGGGGGATGTGCCATAGCTCTGAGATTGTTGGAAAGAATTAGTTAAATCTTAGCTTTGGCTCACTATCACTTCTGGGTTCAAGCCCCACTCCAGAGACCTCAGCACATAACCCAGGCTGGCACTCCCAGTGCAGCACTCAGGGAGTGGATGTGCCGTCTATCGGATGGGACGTTAAACTCTCCGAGGTGGACATAAAAGATCGTATTTTGAAGAGGAGCAGGGAAGTTATCCCTTAATTAACATCGCTAAAACAGATTATCTGGTCATTATCACGTTGCTGTGTGTGGGGACTTGCATTTCCGCTGTGTGCAAATTGGCTGCCGCGTTTCCTATATTACAAAAAGTACTTCATTGGCTGTAAAGCGCTTTGGAATGTCCTGAGGTCGTGAAAGGCGCTATATAAATGCAAGTCTTTCTTTCTTTTTGCAATGAATTACTTTGACTGTTGTGCAAGACCCTTGCAGCCAGCACAAGTCGGAGGGAAAGGCCAGTAAATGACCCCTTTTGGGATCTATTAAAATCAGTGCGATTAAGAATTACTGGCAAACTGAATTTCTGACTGCTAGTCAGACTCACCTTAAGTTGTCCCAGCAGTCCTGCCTCTTCCACGACCAACTTCCACAGATGCTGGTCAAACACAAAGAGAAACACGGGGTTATTCACAGGTCTGAAGTAACCAGCTGATCGGAGATGGAATACGAGAGTACACCAGCACTTGCTGTAGGTGCCACAGGAACAGGGCTAGCGCGATGGTTACCCTAATAACGCTACCTCAGCCCAACTACATGCCTCAATTCTTCCATGTTAATTGTACTTAAGTGGTGTATAGCGATTGAACATTAATTGTATGCAGGTGGTGGGACGGATTATGGGAGGTCACGCTGACCCTAGACTTACCGGGTGCTGATGACGGTGCTGTCGGGTCCCGACCCCTGAAGCTGGATTTGCGTATGTACTGAAATCTCGGGCCTCCCTCTCTCCCGGTGCTGGTTTGGTGCTCCTTTTCTGGAGCCTACTGCGCAGCATTTCCTCGTCCAGAATCTCTCCGTTTTTTTTTCAATCCTCCGCTCCCTCAGGCCCAGCTTCGGCGCCTCGGTCAGCCGCCTGCCCTTCCCATCCCTTCCCTTTCCCGGCCCGCTTAACTCCATGAACAGCGCGGGACACCACCCTGCCGGGAATGATGCCGGACCAGGGATGTTTCCGGACTAAAGAGGCCCGGACTGGAGAGGTACAACTGCGGATAGCGCTTGCGGGCGGGCGGCCAGTTTCCAGCGCCCCGCCTGGACATTCGGTGCCGGTTTCGAGGGGGGGGCGTGAAGCATTACCGCCCGGGAGAGGCGAGCTGGTGAGCAACGCCCCTAGTTGCGACAGTGGCTCGATATTTGGATCGTGCCCGACCTGTAGAGCGCCCCCTGGTGGGAACGCCTGTGGAAGCTGCCGTAGTGGCCACAGTGAGGGAAGTAATGTCGACCTGAGGTTGAGTGTGATTGAGTTTGCGATTCATGTTGTGGTGGCGTGAGTTATGTATTGGAAAAGTTTACGGTGAGGGTTTTTTTTCAGATTTTATTCCCCCCCCCGCCGGAGGCCTCTCATAGGTCACTCAGAGGCCGGCTGTTTAGCTCGGTATTTTCACTTCCTCAGCCGGCCTAGCGCCCTCAAAGAAGTGTGCAACGCCTCCCTTAGCGCTCCACCCCACACTCAGGGTCCAGCTGATGAATTTTGCTGCGGCGGACGCAAACCGTTTCCCGCTCCGTCCGGGTTAACGCCACAAGAGGCGCGACCAAATTTCCACACCCTGGTCTTCTATCCTTCACAAACTGGCTATCCAACTTTGACACCCCAACTTTCCTGCTGAGGTATGGTCTCACAGCCATTAGCCGGCATCCCTCCAGTACACCAAGAAGCCATTCTTTGAGCGTGACCATAAAACAGTGATTGTGGAGACTTCGTAGCCAAGTCTAATTCCGTCCCCATCCAAAATCCTAGGAAAGCCTCTCTCCGTTGCAAAGACGGAACGAGGAGCAAGAACCCTGGCTAATTCTACCCAGCCTTGGACCCAGGAGCACAGAGGTCAGCAGTGGTGGCCAAACTGCTGCACTGCTGCGTCCAGTTAACTCAGCAAGGGCAAGGGAGTAGATGGGAGACACTCCCGGCCTGTATGGCATAACACCACACCCAGGCAGTGCACTTACTCATGAAGCCATCGGGGCGAGCTCAGATCAGCAGACTCAAATTATCGGCGCGCGCACACAGGTAAATGCTACGGAAGGAATAGCGTATCACTGCACCAACTGTCCCAATTACTTTGACGGTTCCACCCATTCTTACCTCAGCCACTGTACTTCTGATCCTATCAATCAGATTTTCAAAATCCACCAGGTTGAAAAGGGACTGTTGTTTGAGCATATGCAGTTCTGCTGCGAAGGCATCCTCCTGGTTCTTCAAAATGGACCCTGCAGAGCACACGCAAAGTACAAGGTTAACAGGCTTGGTGAGCAGGGCAAAGACGTTGTCAATGCTACCTCTGCCCTCTCAGGTGGACGCAAACGATCCCGCGGCACTATTTCAAAGAGTTATCCCCAGTGTCCAGGCCAATATTTATCCCTCAATCAACATCACTAAAACAGATTATCTGGGTCATTACCAACTTGCTGTGTGTGGGAGCTTGCTGTGCGCAAATTGGCTGCCGCGCTTCCCACATTACAACAGTGGCTACACTCCAAAATGTACTGGATTGGCTGTAAAGCACTTTGCGACAACCAGTGGTCGTGAAAGGCGCTATAGAAATGCAAGTCTTTCTTTTGCAAATGTGAAATTTGATTTAATTTAACCAATTTGCTACTGCAAGTCATTGGAAAATATCTCGAACTCAGGTTATTCATTGCAAATAAGTTGTGTCATATTCAAGGTATTAGCTAGTTAAATTGCTACACAATTCCAGCATTTCCTGGCTCTCATTCCAGTATTTGCAGTTTTCTATCCAAAATAATAAGGATCTGCTGCCGATCCCCTCCACCAATTCCTCCCGAACTCACCGATTCTTTATTTAAATGGGCGACACTTACTGTCCACCAATAGGTACTTGGAGAGGGTGGTCGCGGTTGAAATTGTTTTTACAACTGAATGGTTTGCTAGACCACATAGTGTCTAAGACTGGAGTCACATGTAGTCTAAGGTGGGCAACGATGGAAGGTTTTCTGCCCTGAACGACATTAGTGAACGAGTTAAGTTTTTGTGACAATTCAACGCTTTTGCGGCCAAGGTTTTGGCTGCCAGCTCACAGATTACAGTATTTATTGACTTCAATCTCAGTGTCGTGGTTATGTTCATCATCATCATAGGCAGTCCTTCGGAATCGAGGAAGACTTGCTTCCACTCTAAAAATGAGCCCTTAGGTGGCTGAACAGTCCAATACGAGAGCCACAGACTCTGTCACAGGTGGGACAGATAGTCGATGAGGGAAAGGGTGGGTGGGACAGGTTTACCACACGCTCTTTCCGCTGCCTGTGCTTGATTTCTGCATGCTCTCGGTGATGAGACGCAAGGTGCACTTCCTCCACTTAGGGTGGTCTTTGGTCAGGGACTCCCAGGTGTCAGTGGGGATGTTGCACTTTATCAGGGAGGCTTTGAGGATGTCCTTGTAACGTTTCCTCTGCCCACCTTTGGCTCGTTTGCCATGAAGGAGTTCCGAGTGGAGCGCGTGCTTTGGGAGTCTCGTGTCTGGCATGCGGACAATGTGGCCTGCCCAGCGGAGCTGATCAAGTGTGGTCAGTGCTTCAATGCTGGGGATGTTGGTCTGGTCGAGGACGCTAACGTTGGTGTGTCTGTCCTCCCAGGGGATTTGCAGGATCTTGCGGAGACATCGTTGGTGATATTTCTCCAACGACTTGAGGTGTCTACTGTACATGGTCCATGCCTCTGATCCATACAGGAGGGCGGGTATTATTACAGCCCTGTAGACCATGAGCTTGGTGGCGGATTTGAGGGCCTGGTCGTCAAACACTCTTTTCCTCAGGCGGCCGAAGGCTGCACTGGCGCACTGGAGGCGGTGTTGAATCTCGTCGTCAATGTCTGCTCTTGTTGATAGGAGGCTCCCGAGGTATGGGAAATGGTCCACGTTGTCCAGGGCCGCGCCGTGGATCTTGATGACTGGGGGACAGTGCTGTGTGGCGAGGACAGATTATGTTGCTGGACTGGTAAATGCAGAGAACGGGATTTCAGAATCACAGGTTGAGAATTAGCATTTTAAAAATCTGGAATTAAATAGCTGGCACCAGTAAAAGTGATCATGAAGCTGACGGATTGTTGTGAAAACTCAGCTGGTTCACCATGTGCTTTCGGGAAGGATACCTGCCAGCCTTACCCAGTGTGGGTCTATATGTGACTCTTCCCACACCAATGCGGTTGATATGTCTGGAGTGGCCTAGTAAGCCACTCAGTTGTATAAAACAGCGAAAAAACCCTCGTCCAAGGGGCCCGTTTTCATGTTTCAGTCTAGACAAAAATGGCGTGCTGCATTATTCAACTGTGGAGGGCATCACAGGCAAACCTACAATATATGCTCACAGGTTTGGAGAGCTGTTGAGTTGGGAGTGGCTTAGCCAGTCACGTGATGTTCACAAGACTCAATAAAACCCCAGCCAGTTGGGTTCGGGGGATCCACGATGAGGCAGGTGGTTGTGAGCCTGGTAGATGAACTGGTAATGTGTCGTGTGATTGTTAAACCTTTTGCTAATAAACCAACTAGTTCTTAATAGCAATGTGTTGCTATGAATTCTTAAGCAAAGAATCCATGAAGCAAATATATTACAAAACCCAATCCTGCTCTCGCCCAACCTCCACAGGGACACTTTACAGCAGGGGTCAGTGGATAGTAATCAGGAGCGGGAACCCTGGCTGACTTTTTTTTTTTTAAACCCCTCCTCTTCTTCAGCCCAGTAGCATCGAGTCAGATTGTAGTGGCTTTGACTAGAGATCAGCTGACCCTACACAGGACCAGGGATTGAACCCGGTGACTTTCCGAGCCTGGCATGGCAGGGTAGCATGCTGGGCGCTGTGGTGACTTACTGAGGGATCGGGAAAACTCTGAACACTGCGCCCTACCTGCACGAGTGTGATTCACGTTCTGATGCTCAAACATCTGCACGGACTCCCCCACAAACAGGATCTTCTCTGCCACCCTCACGGGGATGTAAGAGGGCAGCATCTCGGCTCGCAGCGAAAACTGCTTCAGGGACGTAGCCAACATGCTCTCCTCTTCAATTAACCGCTATTAGAAATATGCAAAGCAGTCAGCACTTGGTGCACAGAATAATAAGCAACTAAATAGCTTCATAAAATACAAATCATTTTAAATTCATGAATGGGATGTGGGTGTCGCTGGCCAGGCCGGCATTTATTGCCCATCCCTAATTGCCCCTTGAGAAGGTGGTGATGAGCCACCTTCTTGAACCGCAGCAGTCCGTGTGGTGAAGGTCCTCCCACAGTGCTGTTAGGGAGGGAGTTCCTGGATTTTGACCCAGCAATGATGAAGGAACAGCCGATATATTCCCAGTCGGGATGGTGTGTGACTCGGGAGGGGAACGTGGAGGTGGTGGTGTTCCCATGCGCCTGCTGCCCTTGTCCTTCTAGGCGGTAGAGGTCGCGGGTTTGGGAGGTGCTGCCGAAGAAGCCTTGGCGAGTTGCTGCAGTGCATCTTGTAGATGGTGCACACTGCAGCCACGGTGCGCCGGTGGAGGGAGTGAGTGTTAAAGGTGGTGGGTAGCGTATCGATCAAGCGGGCTGCTTTGTCCTGGATGGTGTCGAGATTCTTGAGTTGTAGGAAATGCACTCATCCAGGCAAGTGGAGAGTGTTCCATCACACTCCTGACTTGTGCCTTGTGGATGATGCAAATAATCATGACGCTCCCCTTATGGAGAAGATATGTAGCCAGAGAACTTGCATCTATACGAAGACCTTTCAGGTCCCCAAGGTGTTCCAATTCGCTTCACAATCACTGAAGTACTTTTGAAGTGTAGCCACTGTTGTAATGTGGGGAAAGGCCTTCTTTGCTCAGAATCAGCCCAAAAATACTCAGTTCATTATTCTGAATTGCATTGACTGTCGTGGTGAAGGTAAACTCGGCAGCCGTTCTGTACATGGCACCATCCCACCAACAGCAGTGAGGCCCTTCGAATATAGTCGTGGGATCTTGAGCAACCCCGCCAGCAAACGGGTTAACACATCTCTCTCAAACGACCCAGTCAAAAACAGGCCCGCAATGACCTCACTGTAGTTTGTGGGATCTTTCTGTGCTGCGGGCTGTGCCTATATAATAACAGTCTCTGCGCTGCGATAAGTAAATTGTTCTGCATGAAGGGGGACATGAACCAACATCACTGAAAAGCAGATGAACTGGTCATTATCTCATTGCTGTGTGTGGGACCTTGCAGTGCATATTTTGGCTGCTGCTTTTCCCACATTACAACAGCGACTACACTTCAAAAAAGTACCTCATTAGCTGTGAAGCCCTTTGGGATGACCGGAGGTTGTAAACGGCGCTATATAAATGCAAGCCTCTTTTTTCATTCTTTCCAGTCATCCGGTGTCAGCAGCAAGAACCACTAGATGAGTTATAACATAAATTAATTGCAGAGTAAAGCTCGTTCTACTCTGCCTCAACAATGAGCCTCAGCTCTGACCTCAGGGTAATTCCCCTTACTGCGACAGTGAGATATTTTTCCATTTTCTCCACTAGCCAGCTTTTGACAACTTTGAGTGGGAAATGCAACTCAGTGCTAACTAGTGAAGAGCTTTAATTTATATAATTAATGATGTCGTTTTTTTTCTTTCTTTTGCATTGAAAGCTGCGATAGGGTCCTGTATAAATAGAAATTTTTCTTCTGTCAGTACTGGGGGGCAAATTGCAACACTTTTCCACTTTAACACCTCGTCTCAAGCATTGCCAGCTAATTTGGCCAGAGACAGATGAAAGCGCGATGACAAATCACGGGCAGCTCTCGTTAAGAACTGGCTCCGGACTGCTCAAACTCATTTCATGGTTGGACCCTCGCACCCAGCAGATGGAACAGACTTTCCATCCCATCAGTCGAGGCTGCATTCCCAACCCGGCTCCCCGGGGCTGGTGGTCTCAAGGGCAACTGGCTCGAAGGAGTCCAGCTAACCGAGGGAAGCTGAATGGACATCAACGGAGATGGGGACAGTGACCAAGGGGCCTCTTCAGCTGCGTCTATTAATTCAGTGCTTTCGCGCTGTCAGCTCGAATAACCTCTTCAAGTCAGTGTCCCTGACACGTTCAGTTTAAGGAAGAATGCAACAGGAAGGCAGGATGAAGCAAAACAAGTTGTTGAAGTGAATAAGTCTGTAATGATTGTATATTTTTAAATAGCGCATGCTGATGGCGACAGTGGCTCTGAGCAAATTCAACTAAAGTCACATACAGATACAATTATATCATCATCATCATAGGCAGTCCCTCGAAATCGAGGAAGACTTGCTTCCACTCTTAAAATGAGTTATTAGGTGGCTGAACAGTTCAATATGGGAATTACAGTCCCTGTCACAGGTGGGACAGATAGTCGTTGAGGGAAAGGGAGGGTGGGACTGGTTTGCCGCACGCTCCTTCCGCTGCCTGCGCTTGATTTCTGCATGGTCTCCGCGACGAGACTCGAGGTGCTCAGCGCCCTCCGGGATGCACTTCCTCCACTTAGGGCGGTCTTTGGCCAGGGACTCCCAGGTATCGGTGGGGATGTTGTACTTTATCAGGGAGGCTTTGAGGGTGTCCTTGTAACGTTTCCTCTGCCCACCTTTGGCTCGTTTGTCGTGGAGGAGTTCCGAGTAGAGCGCTTGCTTTGGGAGTCTCGTGTCTGGCATGCGGACAATGTGGCCACTGAGGAAGAACTAAAATAACTAACTTGAAGACTACAGTTATCACCAATGTTCTCGCTAAGCTGTGCAATCTGGAATCCAGCGCAGGCCGCTCACCGGCTTTTAACTGGGAGAAACTGCACATGCGCGAGAATTTGAATGGGCCACGCAGCCACTTAAAGGCCGTTCGAGCACCCAAAAAAAAATTTAGAGGGAACATTGCTATCACGAGATTTCTTTTCACCAATACTTGCCGTTTTGTCCGGTTTCTACTTTTAAACCGTTCGTATGATACGGATGCTCACAGGTTTGTAGAGCTGTTGAGTTGGGAGCGGCTTAGCTAGTCACGTGATGTTCACAAGACTCAATAAAACCCCGGCCAGTTGGGTTCGTGGAATCCACGATGAGGCAGGTGGTTGTGAGTCTGGTGGATGAACTGGTAATGTGTAGTGTGATTGTTAAACCTTTTGCTTATAAACCAACTGGTTCTTAATAGCAATGTGTTGCAATGAATTCTTAAGCAAAGAACCCTTGAAGCAAACACATCACACTTACCAGGTCTTGTAGTTCCCGGAGCTGCTTCCCACTTAATCCACGGATTCCCAGATCTTCCTCCTCTTCATCCTCAGACTGAGTGCTAACATTACCAGAGGAAGGCCCTTGCTTGATAAAGAACTCCTCATACTTGTCCAGTAACAGCCCGTGGAGCATCCACGCAGATAACTGCTTGTACATCACACCGTGACACACTGCTAGGATCCTGCATTGGGACGGAACAGCAACTTATCATCATACCTGATAATACAACTCTTGGCTCTCTGTTTTACTTTATGGTCTCTTCTCCTTTCAGCTTATCTCTCGTCCCTCCCAAACTCTCAATATTAGGCTCTATATGCTCTTCCACTTGCCTTCATTCGCATTGTAAATCACCTCTGCAACCTTCTCCTAACATTACAACAGTGATTACACTTCAAAACCAATTCATTGGCTGTGAAGCGCTGTGGGATGTCCCGAGGTCGTGAAAGGTGCTATAGAAAAATGTATCTTTCTTTCCTTTGTTTCAAACTTATTTTTTCCACTTCACCAAAACTGCACGAATCCCGAACACCCTCAAGGCTCCCAATTCTTTTAAAATCCAAGCTTAGCACTGCCTAATCGTTACTTATTGTCTTCTCTCCGACTTTGATTGCGTCCTGCACCGCAAGCCTTGGCCCTTCATTTAGGGTTCCTAATTGAAAAACCCTCCTGTCCCGTTGTTGTCGTTGATAAAGCTGATAGTAAATACTGTCTGCAGAGAGGCAATAATAAAAATGTAAAATATTATTAGAAATGGAGCACATGTTGCTCTCGCATTCCTTCTAATCTAGAAGGACTCCCCGTCCCCATCTCAAAGGTAACAGGCTGAAAGATTCTGTAATTCCCAATGCCACAGCTCCTGAATTTGGAACATATCAACCTTGACGTTGAGGGATGAATATTACAGTACTGCCAGTTTTAATTGCGCTCCTTCCACTGGCTCTATAGACTCTCAGAAATTTGTGGCACAGAAGAAGGCCATTCATTGTGTAGGTGCCGGACGACAAAGAGCTAGCCAACCTCATCCAGGATGGTATGTTGCCTCCCTGGTGCAAGGGTCATGGATGTCTCGGAGCGGGTGCAGGACATTTTGAAAAGGGAGGGTGAACAGTCAGTTGTTGTGGTGCACATTGGTACCAACGATGTAGGTAAAAAAAGGGATGAGGTCCTACAAGACTTTAAAGAGCTAGGAGCTAAATTAAAAGGTAGGACCTCAAAAGTAGTGATCTCGGGATTGCTACCAGTGCCACGTGCTAGTCAGAGTAGGAATCGCAGGATAGGTCAGATGAATACGTGGCTTGAGCAGTGGTGCAGCAGGGAGGGATTCAAATTCCTGGGGCATTGGAACTGGTTCTGGGGGAGGTGGGACCAGTACAAATCGGACGGTCTGCATCTAGGCAGGACCGGAACCAATGTCCTAGGAGGAGTGTTTGCTAGTGCTATTGGGGATGGGAACCAATGCAGGGAGACAGAGGGAAACAAATTGGAGACAGAGGCAAAAGACAGAAAGGAGATGAGTAAAAGTGGAGGGCAGAGAAACCCAAGGCAAAAAACAAAAAGGGCCACTTTGCAGCAAAATTCTAAAGGGTCTAAGTGTGTTAAAAAGGCAAGCCTGAAGGCTCTGTGCCTCAATGCGAGAAGTATTCGGAATAAGGTGGATGAATTAACTGTGCAGATAGCAGTTAACGGATACGATGTGGTTGGCATCACGGAGACATGGCTCCAGGGTGACCAAGGCTGGGAACTCAACATCCAAGGGTGCTCAACATTTAGGAAGGATAGACAGAAAGGAAAAGGAGGCGGGGTGGCGTTGCTGGTTAAAGAGGAAATTAAGGCAATTGTAAGGAAAGACATTAGCTTGGAATCGGTATGGGTGGAGCTACGGAATACCAAGGGGCAGAAAACACTACTGGGAGTTGTGTACAGACCTCCACACAGTAGTAGTGATGTTGGGGAGGGCATCAAACAGGAAATTAGGGGTGCATGCAATAAAGGTGCAGCAGTTATCATGGGTAACTTTAATATGCATATAGATTGGGCTAACCAAACTGGAAACAATACGGTGGAGGAGGATTTCCTGGAGTGCATAAGGGATGGTTTTTTAGACCAATATGTCAAGGAACCAACTAGGGGGGAGGCCATCTTAGACTGGGTGTTGTGTAATGAGAGAGGATTAATTAGCAATCTCGTTGTGCGAGGCCCCTTGGGGAAGAGTGACCATAATATGGTGGAATTCTACATTAGTTTGGAGAATGAAACAGTTAATTCAGAGACCATGGTCCAGAACTTAAAGAAGGGTAACTTTGAAGGTATGAGGCGTGAATTGGCTAGGATAGATTGCCGAATGATGCTTAAGGGGTTGACAGTGGATGGGCAATGGCAGACATTTAGAGATCGCATGGATGAACTACAACAATTGTACATCCCTGTCTGGCGTAAATATAAAAAAGGGAAGGTGGCTCAACCGTGGCTATCAAGGGAAATCAGGGATAGTATTAAAGCCAAGGAAGTGACATACAAATTGGCCAGAAATAGCAGCGAACCCGGGGACTGGGAGAAATTTAGAACTCAGCAGAGGAGGACAAAGGGTTTGATTAGGGCAGGGAAAAGAGAGTACGAGAGGAAGCTTGCAGGGAACATTAAAATGGACTGCAAAAGCTTCTATAGATATGTAAAGAGAAAAAGGCTCGTAAAGACAAACGTAGGTCCCCTGCAGTCAAAATCAGGGGAAGTCATAACTGGGAACAAAGAAATGGCAGACCAATTGAACAAGTACTTTGGTTCGGTATTCACTAAGGAGGACACAAACAACCTTCCAGATATAAAAGGTGTCAGAGGGTCTAGTCAGAAGGAGGAACTGAGGGAAATCCTTATTAGTCAGGAAATTGTGTTGGAGAAATTAATGGGACTGAAGCCGGTAAATCCCCAGGGCCTGATGGATTGCATCCCAGAGTACTTAAGGAGGTGGCCTTGGAAATAGCTGATGCATTGATAGTCATTTTCCAACATTCCATAGACTCTGGATCAGTTCCGATGGAAGGTAGCCAATGTAACCCCACTTTTTAAAAAAGGAGGGAGAGAGAAAACAGGGAATTATAGACCGGTCAGCCTGACATCGGTAGTGGGTAAAATGATGGAATCAATTATTAAGGATGTCATAGCAGCACATTTGGAAAGAGGTGACATGATAGGTCCAATTCAGCATGGATTTGTGAAAGGGAAATCATGCTTGACAAATCTTCTGGAATTTTTTGAGGATGTTTCCAGTAGAGTGAACAAGGGAGAACCAGTTGATGTGGTGTATTTGGACTTTCAGAAGGCTTTCGACAAGGTCCGACACAAGAGATTAATGTGCAAAGTTAAAGCACATGGGATTGGGGGTAGTGCGCTGACGTGGATTGAGAACTGGTTGGCAGACAGGAAGCAAAGAGTAGGAGTTAATGGGTACTTTTCAGAATGGCAGGCAGTGACTAGTGGTGTACCGCAAGGTTCTGTGCTGGGGCCCCAGCTGTTTACATTGTACATTAATGATTTAGACGAGGGGATTAAATGTAGTATCTCCAAATTTGCGGATGACACTAAGTTGGGTGGCAGTGTGAGCTGCAAGGAGGATGCTATGAGGCTGCAGAGTGACTTGGATAAGTTAGGTGAGTGGGCAAATGCATGGCAGATGAAGTATTATGTGGATAAATGTGAGGTTATGCACTTTGGTGGTAAAAACAGAGAGACAGACTATTATCTGAATGGTGACAGATTAGGAAAAGGGGAGGTGCAACGAGACCTGGGTGTCATGGTACATCAGTCATTGAAGGTTGTCATGCAGGTACAGCAGGCGGTTAAGAAAGCAAATGGCATGTTGGCCTTCATAGCGAGGGGATTTGAGTACAGGGGCAGGGAGGTGTTACTACAGTTGTACAGGGCCTTGGTGAGGCCACACCTGGAGTATTGTGTACAGTTTTGGTCTCCTAACTTGAGGAAGGACGTTCTTGCTATTGAGGGAGTGCAGCTAAGGTTCACCAGACTGATTCCCGGGATGGCGGGACTGACACATCAAGAAAGACTGGATCACTGGGCTTGTATTCACTGGAGTTCAGAAGATTGAGAGGGGACCTCATAGAAACATTTAAAATTCTGACGGGTTTAGACAGGATCGATGCAGGAAGAATGTTCCCAATGTTGGGGAAGTCCAGAACCAGGGGTCACAGCCTAAGGATAAGGGGTAAGCCATTTAGGACCGAGATGAGAAGAAACTTCTTCACCCAGAGTGGTGAACCTGTGGAATTCTCTGCCACAGAAAGTTGTTGAGGCCAATTCACTAAATATATTCAAGAAGGAGTTAGATGTAGTCCTTACTACTAGGGGGATCAAGGGGTATGGCGAGAAAGCAGGAATGGGGTACTGAAGTTGCATATTCAGCCATGAACTCATTGAATGGCGGTGCAGGCTCGAAGGGCCGAATGGCCGACTCCTGCACCTATTTTCTATGTTTCTATGTTTCCAGCTCTTGGTCCGTAGCCCTGTAGGCTATGGCACTTCAAGGGCACATCCAAGTACTTTTTAAAGTGAATGAGGGTTTCTGCCTCGACCACCCTTTCAGGCAGTGAGTTCCAGACTCCTCAACGCCCCTCTAATCCTTCTACCAATTATTTTAAATCTATTTAAATAGATGCTGGAATAGCATTGCCTCCTAATAGCAACCATTTGGTTTCCCTCACTGAATAGAAGAGGAGAGCAGTCGTGGTGCTGTAACCTGCGGCCAGGCTCAATGGGGGCCCAGGAACATCCTCGGCAGCAGATGAGGGAGGGAGAGGTGGGCTGTAAGTGGGCCCTGTATTCTATTGTATTATGAAGAACGCTGGTCTGGATAGAAATCCGGAAGGTGGTAATCTCCCGTCCAATTATCTAGGGAGTGCTGGACAGAGATAAAACGCAGGCCACACCTGCACCAACCTGTTCATCCATACTGACAGTCACAAATAAAAACCTCCTATTGTCAGTACCAATGCCAGAGCAATATTTCTTTAAGCCGAGAAAGCTTTGCCGTAAAACAAATATCTTTACATTAAAAATCTGGTGTAGGAAAGCACTTCCAGCAGTCATGGTTTTCGGTCACACTTTTCGGTCAACATTTCCCATTGTAAATTGCTATGTCAACTGTCACGATGTAGTTGCAAGCTCTTGGCCACTAGGGGGCTCTGTGGACCGAGTTTCTGCACCCTCTCTCCCAACTCCGTCGCCATCTTGTATACCAAAAAAAACTTACATTTATTATTAGTAAATGACCATGGCAACATGGTCATTTACTAATAATAAAACATTTTGATGTTTAGATTGTCCTTTCGAACCAAAGGTTACACCCTTACACAATGACGGGAATCCTGTGGTACAGAGCATGAATAGATCGGTTCTCTTACTTCTCCAATGCACTGCGGACTGGCGGAAGTCCTCCACAGCTGTGTTTGTGAACGGTCTCCAGAAGTTGGCAGCCATGAATCTAAAGCGGCAAAACAAAGACGTGGTGAAAACCAATCTATCTATTGTACCAGTAGCCATCAATTTACAGCGCAAAACTCAATGTTACTCTCAAAATATTCCATTTTGTTTTTAAAGGTATAATCGTATTCTCTCTCCTTCCCAACTCTTGCTGGGTTGTTTCCATGGGCACTGACTGGCCTCTTCTACCGGTTCCAAATGGCAAGAGCAAAGATGTTGAGTATCTGCATGATATTCAACCATGGTAAGGCATCACATTGAGCTTGACCTTGTCCACATCTAATATCCACACGCATGCACTCGCAAGTGAGGACCATTGTAGTGAGCAGGAGTAGGTATCCTGACTGGGTTTTCCCATCTTTGAGTCCAGGGACACAGAGACTGACTGTATCTCCTATCATCCTGCCTTGGGGGTGCTTAGCTAATCCAACACACACCGGGGACTGAACCGGGATGATGCTAGTACTAAGTGGTTATAACTATCAGGAAAGGCTGAATAGGCAGGGGCTCATTTCTCTAAAAAAGAGGCTGAGGGGTGACCTGGTAGAGATCTTTAAGATCATGAAAGGGTAGACTTAGGGAAGATGGTGGTGGAGACCAAAATTAGGACCCAGAAATATAAAATAGTCACTAATAAATCCAAGAGGGAATTCAGGAGAAACTTCTTTGCCCAGAGAGTGGTGAGAATGTGGAACTCGCTACATATTGGCAAGGACACCGGGGATAATTCACCTGCTCTTCTTCAAATAGTGCCATGGGATCTTTTATATCCACTTGAGGGCAGACGGGATATCGGTTTACCGTTTCGTTTGTAAGACGGCACCTTCGACCTTCTGACTCAGAGGCGACCATGGTAGCACTGAGCACTGGCTAAAATATTCCTGGTCCATACAGTACCAAGACTAAAGGGAGACGAGTTAAATCAGGAAGCAGTAACGAGATGACAAGTTGCCTGGATCCCACAAGAGAAAGGCAGACAGTCTGCTCCATGAACAGTAGACATCTGAGCAACAACGTAGTTCATAAATAACTCACTAAACCAACGCTTACCTTTTGAGATTTTATTTGTTCAACCACCACCATAACAGACGGAAACAGCAGCTGAAACTGGGAACAGGAATGAACTGTTAGTCGCACAGGAAGAGAGATCAATATTGTACCAGAACACCTTGGCTCAGTGTGCCCAGACTGATGTGGTTAAGAGCTCCTCTCCACATTATTTGCAAGAGTCACAGAAGAAATAAGACTGGGTAGTCAAACCCAGTTCCTTATAGTGTAATTCCACAATGCAGGGGAATGGCAGCATAGTGGTTATGTTATTAGTAATCCAGACTGCTCCATTTTTGATCGGGGCAGAGGAGCAGTGAGAGGTCGGGGCCCAGTAGCATCGTGATCAGGGCCCAGGAGAGGCGAGGGTTCGGGGCCCAGGAGAGGCGAGGGTTCGGGGCCCAGGAGAGGCGAGGGTTCGGGGCCCAGGAGAGGCGAGGGTTCGGGGCCCAGGAGAGGCGAGGGGCCGGGGCCCAGGAGAGGCGAGGGTTCGGGGCCCAGGAGAGGCGAGGGTTCGGGGCCCAGGAGAGGCGAGGGGCCGGGGCCCAGGAGAGGCGAGGGGCCGGGGCCCAGGAGAGGCGAGGGGCCGGGGCCCAGGAGAGGCGAGGGGCCGGGGCCCAGGAGAGGCGAGGGGCCGGGGGCCCAGGAGAGGCGAGGGGCCGGGGGCCCAGGAGAGGCGAGGGGCCGGGGGCCCAGGAGAGGCGAGGGGCCGGGGGCCCAGGAGAGGCGAGGGGCCGGGGGCCCAGGAGAGGCGAGGGGCCGGGGGCCCAGGAGAGGCGAGGGGCCGGGGGCCCAGGAGAGGCGAGGGGCCGGGGGCCCAGGAGAGGCGAGGGGCCAGGGGCCCAGGAGAGGCGAGGGGCCCAGGAGAGGCGAGGGGCCAGGGGCCCAGGAGAGGCGAGGGGCCAGGGGCCCAGGAGAGGCGAGGGGCCAGGGGCCCAGGAGAGGCGAGGGGCCAGGGGCCCAGGAGAGGCGAGGGGCAGCATGGGCCAGCCCTTACTGCGATTTATGGATAATAGGAGCATGCGTGAGCACTAGGTCCGTGCAGCAGAGCTGTCGTCTTGGTAAACCTTTGCCACTGGATCAAGTCCGTGTAGTGGGTGTGCAACGGCCACCCCACGTTAAAAGAATCCATGCCCAGGCACCTTCCTCCCTTTAGTATGTAGTTCGGGACCTAGATTGTCAGGTCCCTCATCGAAACACCTGTGAACTCATCTATTTTTGGTGTAGAAGCAGGTCATCCTCGATACGAGGGACTGCCTAATACAGTAATCCAGAGACCTGGACTAATGATCTGGAGGACCCAAGTTCAAAACCCACCACGGCAGCTGGGGAATTTTAATTCCATTAAATAAATTTGGAATAGAATCAGTAAAGGTGACCATGAAACTACTGGATTGTCGTAAAAAGCCATGACTAATGCCCTTTAGGGAAGGAAATCAGTCGTCCTTACTCGGTCTGTGACTCCAGACCCACAACAATGCCCTCTGAGATACAAGTCACTCGGTTGTATCAAACCGCTATGAAAAGCAATCACCACACGGACTGCAGCGGTTCAAGATGGCGGCTCACCACCACCTTCACGGGCAATTAGGGATGGGCAATAAATGCCAGCCCTGCCAGCGACGCCCACATCCAGAGAATAAAAAAAGAACTACCTGTAAAAATATAACCGAAATATGTACAGCATTCTGAAAGACGGGGAGGTAATGGAGGAATTGTAATGAATAATTCAATGCTCCAATTAAAATTGCAATACAGACAGGTCCCCCACACTCTTTGAAAGGATTCCCATTATCACCTGTGCTGATCCTTGCAGAACAGGTTCGAGGGGCTGAAAGGCCTACTCCTGTTCTTATAGCCTGGCCCCAGAAGTTGCACCCAAATCTCCTGACTGCACACACCAGTGTCGTCTGTAAGCAGTCCAGTCGGGAGATTTGCTTTCAACACAGCGAGGGGCGGAAGTGATTCAGCAAGATTTCAAGTCACTTTACACTAATGGGCCTCGTTTTAAAACATGCAATGAATCTGGAGCAGCTTCAACATACTGCAACAGGAGCTTACCTGATCCAAGGAGTAGTTGACATGAGAGACGGAGAGGTGTGGGTCTGCCAAGAACTGCAAGCAAATAAACAAGAACATAAGAAATAGGAGCAGGAGTCGGCCATTCGGCCCCTCGAGCCTGCTCCGCCATTCAATAAGATCATGGCTGATCTGATCCTGGCCTCAACCCCACTTCCCCGCCCGCTCCCATAACCCTTCACTCCCTTATCGTTCAAAAATCTGTCTATCGCCACCTTAAATATATTCAATGACCCAGCCTCCACAGCTCTCTGGGGCAGGGAATTCCAAAGATTCACGATCCTCCGAGAGAAGAAATTCCTCCTCATCTCCGTCTTAAATGGGCGACCCCTTATTCTGAAACTATTCCCCCCTAGTTCTAGATTCCCCCACGAGGATAAACATCCTCTCTGCATCTACCCTGTCAAGCCCCCTCATAATCTTAACACGTTTCAAACTATATCTTGTAGGAGCCACAAAAGTACATAAGGATTCTTAAAAAAAAATACTTGCTTATAGCCAATATTTATCCCTCAACCAACATCACTAAAACAGAAAATGTTATTTCATTGCTACGCGCAAATAGGCTGCCGCGATTCTCTACATTACAACAGTGCCTACACTTCAAAAAGTACTTCACTGGCTTTAAAGCGCTTTGGAATGTCTGGAGATTGTGAGCTTGTGCAAGGCGCTATATAAATGCAAGTTCTTTCTTTACTAGCCGATCTCCTTTGATGTACAGAAAGCAGGTGGGACATCGACAAGGTATCTCACGGTCACTGTGGGGTCCTGGAACTCGTTTTGATGACATTTGGAGGTCAATTTCCCAGATTTTGTGTTCACTGAAATGGCCTAGCCTTTTTTTTTTGCCTCTCCCAGGAGATTACGCAGCTACTGGTGGCTGGGGGTGGGGGGGATTGGGGATTCTCAGCTGCACTGTGACTGTATGGGACAGGTGGAATGGACCAGCTGGTCTTTGCCTGTCTGTCATTTTTGTATCTTGGTGCATCTAAAAAGAACTTCACACGATGTACTCGATTTGGAGTGCAGTGGTGCTGGTTGAGGGAGGAATGTTGGCTGGGACACCAGAAGGTCTCCCTGCTCTTCTTTGAATTGTACCTGGCAATGTTCCCGCTAAGGTGCGCACGCGCGGCTGCGCAGTAAAGAGACTTGCATTTATAAAGCGCCTTTCACAACCACCGGACGTCTCAAAGCATTTTATAGCCAATGAAGTACTTTTGGAGTGTAGTCACTGTTGTAATGTGGGAAATGCGGCAGCCAACCTGCGCACAGCAAGCTCCCACAAACAGCAATGCGATAACAAAAACAGATTATCTGGTCATTATCTTGATTGTGGAATAAATATTGGCCCAGGACATTGGGGATAACTCCTCTGCTCCTCTTCAAAACAGTGGCATGGGATCTTTTACGTCGACCTGAGGGAGCAGACGGGGCCTCGGTTTGTCGTCTCATCCGAAAGACGGCACCTCCGACAGTGCGGCGCTCCCTCAGCACTGCACTGGGAGTGTCAGCCTAGATTTATGTGCTCAAGTCCCTGGAGTGGGACTTGAACCCACAACCATCTGACTCAGTAATATGAGAGGTACTGCGTAGGCCGCTCACTGGCTTTTACAGTGTGAATACCGCGCATGCGCAGAAACTTAAAGGGACCGCGCATGAAAAGAAGAAGGCTGCGATGAACAAAGTGCAGCTTATGGGGAACACTGGTGCCTTGGGATGTTCCCTTTAAGCTGTACGGCAGCGTGGCGCTGCAAGGATCACGCATAGCCGTTTCAATGCAAAACCCGCGCATATGTGATACTTTGAATGGGCCGCGCAGTCCCAAAATAAATTACAGGGAACATTGGTGCCATGGAATCTTTATCATCCACCTGAACCATTGGAACAGGCAGACCAGGCCTCCGATTAAGGAGGGAGAGAAGTTAGAATTGTATTGCTGGCTGTGTTTCCACAGTTCAAATGGACACAGTAAGAAAGACGTGCATTTATATAGTGCCTTCCACCACCACCAGAGGTCTCAAAAGTGCTTTATAGCCAATGAAGTACTTTTGAAGTGCAGTCACTGTTGTAATGTAGGAATGGCTTTTGATAAAGCAATGGAACTTTACTGAAATCTGACCGAACAACACCAAGTTTTCAAACAGTAGTGAACCTGCTTAAACATCTCATAGTTAGTGTTTCTGCAATATTGTGGTACAGGTTGAAGATTAGTTACCTCCTGCTCAAGGTCAAGTAGAGCCTGTCGGTAGGGCTGCAGCACGGAGTCTAGTCCGGTACAAAAGGCACGAAGGTAAATACCGTGCAGCCCAGCCTGGCCCTGCTGGGATGAGTGGCACTCCTGAAACACATGAGTCGCAGCGTGAGAGAAGTCAATGCAAGATTAGACTGGATGAAGGAAAATGGGATAAAGGGAATATGGGAACAGGGTGGGTAAATGTGATTGGAACTATTTACTTTTGTGGAGGGCATTATGCATTTGCTTCATGGGTTCTTTGCTTAAGAATTCATAGCAACACATTACTGTTAAGAACTAGTTGGTTTATTAGCAAAAGGTTTAACAATCACACTACACATTACCAGTTCATCCACCAGGCTCACAACCACCTGCCTCATCGTGGATCCCCTGAACCCAACTGGCTGGGGTTTTATTGAGTCTTGTGAACATCATGTGACTGGCTAAGCCACTCACAATGCAACAGCTCTACAACTATTTTAGTTGATCTGTAAATCAAATGCCTCCTTATTAAAGCGGCACACAAACTGACAAATAAACAAATTAACATTTGCCCATCAACTTAAATCAAATTAAAATGCACTCCAGTCCCTCTGGTGCCCACCTCTCGCGGAAGGCCGCGAGCGTACCGGTGGACACCGCGTGCTCCATCTCCAGGGACACCCTGGCTCGGATGTAAACGCGGAAGAGAGACAGGCAGTCGGGCTGAATGACCCACTCGACCGCCCGCTGCCTGGACCGGCTGATGGCCCCCTTGGCCGTGCCCGGGAGCAGTCCTACGAGGAGGCCTTCCGACCTGCCCGCTCTCCTCCGCACAGGGTGCCCAAAGATCAGGAGTGTGGGACTGAAGTGCAACCAGAATTTGAGGAGCAGCCCCTTCAAATAATGGAACAGGAGCTGCAACCTCACACACTCAATAAAAACATGGAACACGGACTCTTCCAGACCGCAGAAATTATAGGCAGCCTGGGAGCCCGTGAACCGACTTAAAAACTTATTGCTCTGTGCAACACCCTCCAGGCCAAGTCCCCAATAAATAGTGGGAGGACTCCCATGTAGAGTGCACTCCATTGGGGACCCCCGTCTCCTCCGGATAGCAAGATGGTGTGCCATGGCGTGTCCGGACGGCAGACGAGGATGGCAAGGTGGAGAGTGTGCAGGAGCAGCCCGTACAAAACCTGTGAGCATACTCACAGGTGCATACATTACAGAGGGGAAAAGCCAACTTAGGCTATATTGAAACAACGGCATTTTCAATAACCACAAACGTTTCTGTCTCTATTACCACGTTTAGTAGATTATTCCGACAGAAAGACAGAGTGATGAAGATGAATAGTTTTTTTTTTTAATTGCGCATATGGAAATAAAGGCAAATGGGCTTCTGGGGGCATTGAACATAAAAGCAAAGAAGTGATGTTGAATTTGTGCCAAGATATCAGATAGGCTATTGATGGGAATATGGTGGCAAGTTCAGGGCATATAGGAAGGGTGTTAAGAGTCTTGGAAAAGGGTACAGTGAAGAACGATACCACATATGAGTGGGTTGTCCCATGAGAAGAGATTGAGCCTACACTCTCTGGAGTTTAGAAGAATGAGGTGATCTCATTGAAACAAGTAAGATTCTGAGGGGGATTGACAGGGTAGATGCTGAGAGGTCAGAGTGTCTAGAATCAGGGGTCACACAGTCTCAGGATAAAGCGAAGGCCATTTAAGGCTGAGATGAGGAGAAATTTCTTCACTCAGAGGGTTGTGAATCTTTGGAATTCTCTGCCCCAGCTGTGGAGGCAGAGTCTCTGAATATATTCAAGACTGAGATCGATAGATTTTTGGACTCTACGGAATCAAGGGATATGGGGATCGAGCGGGAAAGTGGAGTTGAGGTCGAAGATCAGCCATGATCTCATTGAATGGCGGAGCAGGCTCGAGTGGCCGAATGGCCGACTCCTGCTCCCAATTCCTAGGTGAGGCTCGAGTGGAGTATAAACGCCGGCATGGACTGGTTGGGCCGAATGGCCTGTTTCTGTGCCGTATATCCTGCGTAATTCTATGTTTTCGTTATGAAGTAAAGCTTGAAATATTGGAGGATTTATTTACTGGAAGAGAAAAGATTAAAGATTAAAAGGAGGATCAGATAAAGCTTTTCAAAATTATGAAAGGCTTTTAGAGGATAAATAGTGACGGGTTATTTATATCGCTATTGGGGGCGGGGGGAGCGATGGATGGTCTCAGTATCATCACTGGAATAATGAAGTCGGAACTTAGAAGAAATGTTTTCACAGAGGTTTATTAGAGCAAAGAATGTTTTACCACAAGTGACTACTGATGCATACATACAACATCATTTAAATAGAAATTGGGTAAGAATTTGAAAAGGATATGAGTTGGATATGGGGAAGGGGATTAGAATAGACAGCTCCAATTAAATAATTACTGCCAGCATTGGAATGAAGGCTTTTTTCAGTGCTTAAATTCTATGATTCTGAGGCACAAACTTCAAACTTTTAGTTTTAATTTTGCATTTAATAATAATTCTGTTTAAAAAAGAAAGCCCATCCCAGCTGGCCTGATGATTCAGTCAGCCAGAGTAATTCATCTATCCCGATCGTGAGAGCCCCTGATCGAACCACAGTCAGCCTGAATCGGCAGATCTCATCTTGTGCCCCAGTTCAGGGCCTACAATCTGTCCCGTGCCCCCCACCCCTGACCCCCTTCCAGGTTTAGGGAGGGGGGGGGACTCTGCCGGGGCTCCTGCTCCCGATCTATTTCAAGAGATCCCAGTCGGAGAATAGTGGACCTCGGGAACAGGCTGCGGTCCCGTGCAGTGGAAGCCGATTTGTTGAATCCCTTTGTAATGCATTTGCTTCATGGGTTCTTTGCTTAAGAATTCAAAGCTATTAAGAACTAATTGGTTTATTAACAAAGGTTTAACAATCACACTGCACATTACCAGTTCATCCACCAGGCTCACAACTGCATACCTCATCGTGGATCCCCCAAACCCAACTGGCCGGGGTTTTATTGAGTCTTGTGACCATCATGCGACTGGCTAAACCACTCACCATGCAACAGCTCTACAACTATTTTGTTGAACCTATAAACCAAGTGCCCCCTTATTAAAAAGGGCATTAAAACCGACAAATTAAACTTTTAACTTTAAACGGTCAAATTAAAATTTGGTTGCCGGGGGTGATGATGCACTCCAGTCCCTCCGGCGCCCACCTCTCGTGGAAGGCCGCGAGCGTACCGGTGGACACCGCGTGCTCCATCTCCAGGGACATTCTGGCTCGAATGTAGCTGTGGAAGAGAGGCAGGCAGTCGGGTTGAATGACCCCCTTGACCGCCCGCTGCCTGGGCCAGTTAATGGTCACCTTGGCCATGCCCAGGAGCAGTCCTACGAGGAGGCCTTCTGACCTGCCCGCTCCCCTCCGCGCAGGGTGCCCACAGATCAGGAGTGTGGGACTGAAATGCAGCCCAGAATTTGAGGAGCAGCCCTTTCAAATATTGGAACAGGGGCTGCAACCTGACATAAACATGGAACACGGACTCTTCCAGACCGCAGAAATTACAGGTGGCGCATACTCATAGGTGTGGATATTACATCCTTCAAGCGAGAGCTGGACCTGTTTCTAGCTGGGGGGAGTGGGTGAAAATCACGTCATACACAAGGTAGGTACCGCAGGGAATTCAGGGCCAGAGTGATCGCCTGGACTAGTTTCCATCAGAGAGGTATTTCACAGATTTACCCCTCCCTCCAGGTTGGCCCGGTTTTTTAAAATCTGTTTTTTTCCCCGCCTCTACCAGGAGATCACATGGTTTTGGGTGGGGAGGGGAATGTGTATATTGTGATACACAGGGTATCACAACTGTGTGGGGCAGACTGGATGGACCATTGTTCGTGTTTGCACCAAGAGATCAGGTAAGAAAGGGAATGAGATTGATTATGATGCCTTCCACTGTTGCATATCCTGCTGACATTCACTATCTAAGCTCACACATGAAAAATGGACACTTAGGCAAGGTACCCGAGAGCTGCCCTTGTCAACGGTACCATACAAGTCAGAGCCTTCAGGAGAGGAGGAGAAAAATAGTAAGGACAAGAAAACCTCTCGGCTTAAGTTAGTAGCCACAGAACCTACCTGTTGCTGCACATGTCCAGTGTACTGCTCAACAAATTCGGTGAAGCGTATGTAGTCGGTGCCTAACTTGCACAGACGATTTAAGACACTGGTCTCACTGGGGTGAAGGAACGGCAGATCCTGAGATACCTAGGTACGGACAGAGATAACACTGTCAACTCTGCACAAGTCTTAACAAGTTCCTGAATAACAACTTTGTTCGGTGCCATTTGCATAGAACATTCCAAGGAGCTTCTCAGAGGAGAGATTAGTTAAGTCACTCTTGAGGCCAATAATATACATAGAAACATAGAAAATTAGTGCAGAGTAGGTCATTCGGTCCTTCGAGCCTGCACCGCCATTCAATATCATGGCTGATCATGCAACTTCAGTACCCCACTCCATACTTTCTCTCCATGATCCCTTTAGCTGTAAGGGTCGCATCTAACTCCTTTTTGAATATATTTAGTGAATTGGCCTCAACAACTTTCTGTGGTAGAGAATTCCACAGGTTCACAACTCTGAGTGAAGAGGTTTCTCCTCATCTCGGTCCTAAATGGCTTACCCCTTATCCATAGACTGTGACCCCTGGTTCTGGACTTCCCCAACATCAGGAACATTCTTCCTGCACCCAACCTGTCCAATCCAGTCAGAATTTTATATGTTTCTATGAGATCCCCTCTCATTCTTCTAAATTCCAGTGAATATAAGCCTAGTCGATCCAGTCTTTCTTCATATGTCAGTCCTGCCATCCTGGGAATCAGTCTGGTGAACCTTCGCTGCACTTCCTCAATAGCAAGAATGTCCTTCCTCAGGTTAGGAGACCAAAATATAACTCAAACCAAGGCTTGTATAGCACTGATATCTTGTAACTATTAGCTTTGGATTGTGCGTAAAGCCCATGAATGCTTAAGCTAGAGTTTACAACAACCAGTACAGACGATGGATTGCGTCATTCTAAATTGTCTATCTATGCAAATCTATGGTTCCCCCATCACAGTATCCAACTGCCTCTTGAATGATTTTGGAGCTTTGCCTCTACTGCTCTATATAACAGGAGCAGGAGTAAGCCATACGGGCCAGGTCCACCATTCAATAAACCACACTGTCCGCTTGCCGGACACGAGACTCCCAAAGCAAGCACTCTACTCGGAACTCCTACATGGCAAGCGAGCCCCAGGTGGGCAGAGGAAACATTTCAAGGACACCCTCAAAGCCTCCCTGATAAAGTGCAACATCCCCACCGACACCTGGGAGTCCCTGGCCAAAGGCCGCCCTAAGTGGAGGAAGAGCATCCGGGAGGGCGCTGAGCACTTCGAGTCTCGTCGCCAAGAGCATGCAGAAATCAAGCGCAGGCAGCGGAAGGAGTGTGCGGCAAACTAGTCCCACCCTCCCTTTCCTCCAACGACTGTCTGTCCCACCTGCGACAGAGACTGTAATTCCCGAATTGGACTGTTCAGTCATCTGAGAACTCACTTTTGGAGTGGAAGCAAGTCTTCCTCGATTTCAAGGGACTGCCTATGATGATGGGCTGATCTTCTATCTCAACACTTTCTTGCCCTATCCCCAGATCAATGTTCCCTTTAAGCTGTGTGGCCACGTGGCACTCTGAGGTATACATGCCTATGCTAAGTTTTTTCAGATGGTTACCTGGGACTGACCAAACCGTACGAACGGTGTCCAGTTCTGGTCGCAGGGTAGATACTCAAGCACCAGAGGCAATGCAGAAAGCAGCCACGAGGCTGATATCTGGCAGTACTGGGTGATCAGGTGGCTTCACACTCATTTGGGCAGTTTTGTTTTAAAAACCTGTGCTGGAAAAAGTGACTTTGAGCGAGGAGCCTAATCCTTGGACAAGTTTGTGTCATCCGTACAGCAGCCGCCCGCCAACTGCTAACCATCAGCACTAGCGGAGCAGGCTCAAGGGGCCGAATGGCCTACTCCTGCTCCTAATTCTTATGTTCTTATTGCCCCCACGCCCCGCTTCTGGCCTCCAGCTCTCACATGGCTGCTCATTGCCTGGCCGCTCATTGCCTGGCCGCACCCAGCCACCATCCCTCATTCATTCTGTTTCCGACAGGGATACAACTGGTCCGAAGTTTCCTTCTGATTGGTGCGGAGGCGTTGCTTGGTTGCCACGGAACCCCTGGGAAACCCATTGTCTGAGTGGGAGCTCTGATTGGTTGTCACCATTGGGGCGGTGTGAAGCTTGTAATTTTGTGTACACAAGTTCTCTGGATATCTTTTGTCCTTACGCAGAGCCTTCATCAGAATTCAGGTACGTTAGATTTTTTTAATGTTTTAAATAAAAAGTCTTGCATTTATATAGCACCTGCCACAATCTCAGGATGTCCCAAAGCGCTTTACAGCCAATGAATTACTTCAGAAGTGTAGTCATTGTTGTAATGTAGGAATAGTGTAGTTAGATAGAAATGCAAACGGTGATTGATACAGTACAAATTATATTCTTGAATTAAAATAACAAACTTGTAAAACATTATTTTTCTTCGACCGGTTCAAACGCAGTAGCCTAAATTGACCACTCTGCTACCCGTAACACATTGTGTGTGTTTGTGCGCTGATCGTTCTAATACCTTAAGATAAAAATATACAGTACTAACAGACTTGAAAGCATCATGTTTATTGGGCTACCTTTGAGTTAGTTAGGCATCATAATATTGGGCTAGTATTTGGTTGACTTTGGATATTATAAAAATTCTGTCAATTTTTGAATTGGGGCCTCGATCGAGTGGACAAGAAGGACCTATTTCCCTTAACAGAGGGGTCAACAACCAGAGGGCATAGATTTAAAGTAATTGGTAAGAGGTTTAGAGGCGATTTGAGGGGAAATTTCTTCACCCAGAGGGCGGTGGGGGTCTGGAACTCGCTGCCTGAAAGGGTGGTAGAGGCAGAAACCCTCACCGCATTTAAAAAGTACTTAGATGTGCACCTGAAGCGTCGTAACCTACAGGGCTACGGGCCCAGAGCTGGAAAGTGGGATTAGGCTGGGTAGCTCTTTGTCGGCCGCCGCAGACACGATGGGTCAAAATAGCCTCCTTCCGTGCTGTAAATTTCTATGATTTTTATGAATTCTCATCCTTGGTGTCATGGGTTTCAGTTGTGAGAAGATTGGAGAGAGAGAGATGGTATCTGAAAGGTTGATCTTAGAGAGATGCGCAAGATAGTTAAAGGAATGGAATAGGTGAACCCAGAATATATATTTTTAAAATTTATTCACGGATGTGGGCGTCACTGGCAAGAGGAGCATTTATTGCCCATTCTTGAGATGGTAATGGTGGGCCTTCTTGAACCACTGCAGTCCGTGTGGTGAAGGTGCTCCTACAATGATGCAAGGCAGGGAGTTCAAGGATATAGACTCAGCGACGGTGAAGGAATGAATATGTCTATGTCAGGATGGTGTGCGAGTTGGAGGTAATGCCGTTTCATAGAAAAAAAACATAGAAAATAGGTGCAGGAGCAGGCCATTCAGCCCTGAACATTAGATTGTGGGAGTAGAACAAGAGGTCATAGGTTCATATGTATTCTATTAACGTGGTTGAAAGCTCATTTCAGGATCAACTATGACACCAAATTTGCGAACAGTCTGGTTTAGCCTCAGACAGAAGTTGGGGAGAGGGATGGAGTCAGTGTCTAGGGAATGGAGTTTGTGGCGGTTGGAGAAAATTTCTGCTCATCCAGAACTGGATGTCGGACAAGCAATCTGACAAGTTTGGAGGGGTCGAGAAAAGTGGTAGCGAGATAGAGCTGGGTGTCATCAGCGTACATGTGGAAACGCTGTGTTTTCAGATGATGTCGCCAAGGGACAACATACAGATGAGAAATAGGGGGGGGGGGGGTCACCGATAGATCCTTGGGGGACACCAGAGGTAACGATGCGGGGGGGCGGGAAGAGAAGCCATGTTTCTGGTGATTCTCTGGCTACGAGTTGATCAATAAGAATGGAACCAAGCAAGCGCAGTCCCATTTAACATTTATGCATGAAACATTTAACAGTTTAGATGTACATTGATAATTATTTTCTGGAGAAACTAAGATGATTTTGCACAGCGCTATTTCAACCAAGCACGAAGATAAAACAGATGATCTGGCCGTTATCACATTGCTGTTTGTGGGAACTTGCTGTGCACAAAATTGGTTTCCTACATTACAACTATCTTAAATGAAACGATGAAGCTGAGCGCCCCCTTTATTAAAGGGACACTTAGAACCCGCAAATGAAACTTTAGACCTAGCAGCTCAAATTAGAATTTGGTTGCCGGGGGTTGACGATGCACTCCAGTCCCTCCGGCGCCCACCTCTCGCGGAAGGCCACGAGCGTACCGGTGGGCACCGCGTGCTCCATCTCCCGGGGACACGCCGGCTCGGACGTAACCGCGGTGGAGAGGCCGGGCAGTCGGGCTGAACGACCCCCCCCCCTTGACCGCCTGCCCGCGGCCTGGACCGGCTGATGGCCCCCTTGGCCAGGGTTAGGGGTTAGGGGTTAGGGTTCATTGGCTGTGAAGCGCTTTTGGGGCGTCCTGAGGTGGTGAAAGGCGCTACAGAAATGCAAGTCTTTGCTGGTTATGTGGGTTGTTGGGGGGGGGGGCACCCACCAAGGCCTGCCGGTTGCCATGGTGACGCAGGCTCGCTCCCTCACCTGCAGGCCGCTGCGCTTGTTCCAGCCGAAGATGCTGCCCGGGTAGCCGCTCAGGGCCAGCAGCAGCTCGTGGATCATCTCCCCCCGGTACTCTCACTCTCACTCTCACTCTCCCCCCGCGCTCCGATCCGAATAAAAAGAAAGATCCGCCTTCACGCTCGCCGCCGGGCGAACTCATTGGCGCCTTCGTGCGCCGCCATCTTTGAGACTGGCAGCAAAACGGCTCGAAAATGGCGGTTGCCAGTCGCCGCCATATTTCCTCCTGGCAAGTGACCGCCGAAGTTGGATGTCGCCATCTTTAATGCTGGCGCGAACACTTTTTGCTCAGTACGGAACGGCGGCCATCTTTCTTGCTGGCAGAGACCACAGTTGAACTATACACTGACTTAAGCTCCTCAACTATTATGAAATAATGAAAGTAGGTCCAGCAGACTTTATTTCTACCTTCTTTTATATATATATTAACTTAAGCTCCTTAACTATGAGGAAGTAATGAATGTAGGTCTCACCATTGTAGGCTTGGCCCAATAACAACTATCTCCATTAATACTACATAGAATCTGCACAGGAACAGACTGTTTCATCCAACTTATCAGGTGGACGTAAAAGATCCCATGGCACTATTTCGAAGACGAGCAGGGAGTTCTCCCCGGTGTCCTGGGGCCAATATTTATCCCTCAATCAACATAAAAACACAGATTATCTGGTCATTATCACATTGCTGTGTGTGGGAGCTTGCTGTGTGCAAATTGGCTGCCACGTTTCCCACATTACAACAGTGACTACATTCCAAAAGTACTTCATTGGCTGTAAAGCGCTTTGGGATGTCCGGTGGTCGTAAAAGATGCTATATAAATGCAAGACCTTTTTTTCTTTTTATGCCAATGTTTATACTCCATGCAAGTCTCTTTGAACTTAATTGCCTCTTGTTACTCTGACCTGTATCCCTCCGTTCCCTTCGCTCTCATGTATGCAACATATCGCTTTAACATTTAAAAATCTCAAAACACCTTACAAAAGAAGAAAGAAAGACTTGCATTTCTATAGCACCTTTCGTGACCACCAGACATCCCAAAGCACAAAGCAGCCAATGAGGTACTTTTTGAAGTGTAGTCACTGTTATAATGTGGGATACACAGCAGCTAATTTGCGCACAGCAAGCTCCCACAAATAGCAATGTGATAATGACTAGATCATCTGTTTTGTTATGTTGATGGAGGGATAAATATTGGCCAGGACACTGGGGGTAACTCCCCTGCTGTTCCCTCAGTACTGCCCCTCCGACAGTGCGGCGCTCCCTCAGCACTGCCCCTCCGACAGTGCGGCGCTCCCTCAGTACTGCCCCTCCGACAGTGCGGCGCTCCCTCAGCACTGCCCCTCCGACAGTGCGGCGCTCCCTCAGCACTGCCCCTCCGACAGTGCGGCGCTCCCTCAGCACTGCCCCTCCAACAGTGCGGCGCTCCCTCAGCACTGCCCCTCCGACAGTGCGGCGCTCCCTCAGCACTGCCCCTCCGACAGTGCGGCGCTCCCTCAGCACTGCCCCTCCGACAGTGCGGCACTCCCTCAGCACTGCCCCTCCGACAGTGCGGCGCTCCCTCAGCACTGCCCCTCCGACAGTGCGGCACTCCCTCAGCACTGCCCCTCCGACAGTGCGGCACTCCCTCAGCACTGCCCCTCCGACAGTGCGGCGCTCCCTCAGCACTGCCCCTCCGACAGTGCGGCGCTCCCTCAGCACTGCCCCTCCGACAGTGCGGCACTCCCTCAGCACTGCCCCTCCGACAGTGCGGCACTCCCTCAGCACTGCCCCTCCGACAGTGCGGCGCTCCCTCAGCACTGCCCCTCCGACAGTGCGGCGCTCCCTCAGCACTGCCCCTCCGACAGTGCGGCGCTCCCTCAGCACTGCCCCTCCGACAGTGCGGCGCTCCCTCAGCACTGCCCCTCCGACAGTGCGGCGCTCCCTCAGCACTGCCCCTCCGACAGGGCGGCGCTCCCTCAGCACTGCACTGGAGTGTCAGCCTAGATTTTTGTGCTCCAGTCCCTGGGGTGGGACTTGAACCCACAACCTTCTGACTCAGAGGCGAAAGCACTGCCCACTGAACCACAGCTCAGGTGGGCAAAGGTGACAGAATGTGCCTGCAATTGTAGGACTTTTAATACACTAGATAGTTAATATAACTAGGAGGGAGAACTGAACGTCATTATTTCGAAACATAGAAAATAGGTGCAGGAGTAGGCCATTCGGCCCTTTGAGCCTGCACCACCATTCGATAAGATCATGGCTGATCATTCACCTCAGTACCCCTTTCCTGCTTTCTCTCCATACCCCTTGATCCTTTTAGCCATAAGGGCCATATCTAACTCCCTCTTGAATATATCCAATGAACTGGCATCAACAACTCTCTGCGGCAGGGAATTCCACAGGTTAACAACTCTCTTAATGAAGAAGTTTTTCCTCATCTCAGTCCTAAATGGCTTACCCCTTATCCCTAAATGGCTTACCCCTTATGTCCCCTGGTTCTGGACTTCCCCAACATCGGGAACATTCTTCCTGCATCTAACCTGTCCAGTCCCGTCAGAATTTTATATGTTTCTATGCGATCCCCTCTCATCCTTCTAAACTCCAGTGAATACAGGCCCAGTTGATCCAGTCTCTCCTCATATGTCAGTCCTGCCATCCCGGGAATCAGTCTGGTGAACCTTCGCTGCACTCCCTCAGTAGCAAGAACGCCCTTCCTCAGATTAGGAGACCAAAACTGAACACAATATTCCAGGTGAGGCCTCACCAAGGCCCTGTACAACTGCAGTTGGTTCTGACTTTATAATTCATTTTCCAACAACTAGCTCGTTTTTGACGCTTTTATTATTTTTTATGACAAGAGGACAGAAAATATTAATATTGAATATTCTATTTATCTAATATCTTTCTGGTGGTCTAGCTTTGGTTTAGAGAGGGATTTTTCTGACTTCTGTATGAACTTGCATTGTAGTTTGCTCCGGCAGCAGGCAGAGCTTTCTAGAGCCTCAGACGGTTTCGCCACCTCACTCCAGACTCCCAGTTTTGTCTCTAATAGGAACGCGTTTTTGTTGACGGTGAATTCCTTCATGTTGCCGTCGTCAGTGGCAGAAGTCCCCCCGCAGACGAACACCATGTCCCGGATCAGGCACATGGCGTGGCACACCTCTAGCTTGGTGTCGTTCGGGAGCAAGGGGATGCGCTTGGGCGTCTTGCTGGCCTTGAACTTCTGCAAGCTCACTTCGATGGTGTGTTTGTGGTTCTGCACGCTGAGGGTCAAGTCCCCTTGCAGCGAGATGACCGGCCTGTGCTTGAACTCGATGGGGAACGTCAAACTTTGTTTCACCTCCCCGGTTATGGTGTCGAAACAGTCCACCACTCCCACCCTGGAGATCCGGTCGTTGATCATACACCTCCCGGTCGCGATGTAGATGTACCGGTCGCCCTTGGTCACCACCTCGGCGCAGTCCATCGGCACGCTCATCCTTCCCACTGTCGTCCACTTTTCCTTCTTCTCGTCGTACCTGTAGATGGTGGAGATGTACTTCCTCGGTGCCACACTGCCCCCTACTGTGTACACGATCCCATTGCAGGCGATCATGGAGTGGAAGACCAGCCCCAGCGGAAGGTCCGGCAGTTTGCACCAAATGCTTTTGTCCAGGTCATACCTCCACGCCGACTTCAGGCTGGCGTTCTGCTCGTTGGTGCCGCCCGTCACATACAGGTACTTTCTCGTGCAGACGGCCCCCAAAGCCGCGGCCCGGTAAGGCATGTGGCTGACCTTAATCCACTTGTTCTCGTCGATGACGTAGGCGTAGATCGCGTTGCGGAAGCAGCCGTCGGAGCTCTGGCCCCCCAGGACAAGGACCACGTCCATCAGGGCTCCTTTCCGCTGAAAGTAGCAGAGGCTGCTGACGTTGTCCTGCTTGCGGTGGCTCAGCACGTCGACTATAGCGCACACGCAGGCCGTGTTGTTCTGGATCAAGGGCTCCTCGCTGCTGATGTCTGAGAGAACCTCGTCGGAGACAGCGTTCAGATAAATATTCGAGAAGAGCTTCGGAAAGTGACCCTTCCGGTCTTCTAAGTTATGGTTAGTCCACCTTACGATGGTCAGCAGGACCTGATCTTCATTGGCAGTGTGAAGGTCTTCATCTTTGACCAGCTTCAATAAGACGTGGTACGGGCAGTCCACAAACTCCTTTGTTCCGCTCAGGTGGAAGAATTGGTCTTTGAGGTACGAGTACACAATCACAGCCAGCTCGGGTAAATCGTAGGTCTCGGCCAGCATGAGAGTGTACATGTAGTTCTGCTTGTCAAGAACGAGCTCCAAATATTCCACGCAGTGGGACTTGAGCCGCTTGATCATGAAGTACTTGGCCCCCTTCAACAGGTCCTCCACATTTTTGTCAGCGATGATAATCTTACCCGTGTAGAAGTACTCCAGCAATTGCTCCACCGACACCGGGCTCATGTAGTCGATGTCGATGGTGACGGACAGCTCGTCCGAGGGCTGAATGTTGCAGCTGTAGATTAGGTCCTTGACGTAGGGGCTGACCGCGGTGAGGATGTTCTGGTGTGCCGAGAATGAATGGGTGCCCACGTTGATCACGACATCGCAGCACTCCTTATTTTGCCTCTGGGCGTTGAGAGCTTGCAAGATGTAGGCGCTGTGCCTGTGGTCATCAAATTCCAGCTTCATTCTCGGGCGGGCCAGGCGGTTTCTGAGAGAGGCTTCTGCGGAGGGGCCTCTGGAGGCAGGAGTTTGTTGTAACCAGGAAGTGAGGTAACAAGAAGAGGTGTGACCTCACAGTGCACGTGTGTGACCCTTACAGTCCACATACGTGGAACCTTGGTGATAAACGCATCAGGCAGTTGAATAATGACATAACATAACGTAGTATTGGTGGGGCCACACCTGGAGTACTGCGTACAGTTTTGGTCTCCGTATTTAAGGAAGGTTATACTTGCATTGGAGGCAGTTCAGAGAAGGTTCACTCGGTTGATTCCGGAGATGAGGGGGTTGACTTATGAGGAAAGGTTGAGTAGGTTGGGCCTGTACTCATTGGAGTTCAGAAGAATGAGAGGTGATCTTATCGAAGCATATAAGATAATGAGGGGGCTCGACAAGGTGGCTGCAGAGAGGATATTTCCACTCATGGGGAAACTAAAACTCGGGGGCAGAGTCTCAGAATAAAGGGCCGCCCATTTAAAACTGAAAAGAGGAGGAATTTCTTCTCTCAGAGGGTTGTAAATCTGTGGAATTCTCTGCCCCAGAGAGCTGTGGAAGCTGTGTCATTGAATAAATTTAAGGTGGAGAGAGACAAATTTTTGAGCGATAAGGGAGTGAAGGGTTATGGGGAGCGGGCGGGGAAGTGGAGCTGAGTCCATGAACAGATCAGCCATGATCGTATTAAATGGCGGAGCAGGTCGAGGGGCCGAATGGCCGACTCCTGCTCCTATTTCTTATGTTCTAATGAGCCTGGATTGCCCTCTCTGCAGTTGCATCCCCGCAGGTTGGGGCCATAAAAGGAGCGGAGGTGCGGTGGCCTGGGAGCAGCGTGGAGGTCACTTCAGGGGGCAGTGCGAGCTGGTGCAGGAGGGCGACGGCAGCGAAGAGTGACGTCGGCAAGATCCAGCTCAGTGATTGGAGCGTGGGCAGATACAGCAGGAGCGGTGAGAGACTGTGGAGGGACGTGATCGGGGCCCAGGAGAGGCGTGAGTTCAGGCCCAGGGGCAGCACGGGCCCAGCCCACACTGTGCGGTATGTGTGTACACTGGGTCCGTGCAGCAGAGCTGGTCTCCAGTCGTCCTGGTTAACCCTTGCCGCTGGACCAAGACCGAGCTCTGTCAAGCCCCGTGTGGTGGCTGGTGTGCAACGGTCACCCCACGTTAAACAAATCCACCCACAGACATCTTCCACCCTTCAACTGGAGTTCGGGATCCGGAGTATTAGGTCCTTCATTGAAACACCTGTGAACTCATCCCTTTTTTGACGTGGAAGCAAGTCATCCTCGCCTCGAGGGAGCGCCCATGATGGTGGACGATTGGAACGGTGGAATTTCTCCCTTCCCCCAACCGACTATCTCCTTTGCCCCGGGGTCAGGCTTGTTTTCAATATTTTCGACGATGTTGCTAGCTTAAGTTGGGAGCTCGCTGGGGAGTGGGGTGAGGGGGGGGGGTGTTGGGGGGGTGGGAGGGTGAGGGAGGGATTGGATATTGCTGCGGGATTCTAACACAGCAGCTCAACGTGCCGGGGATCCCAAACCTCCCAGGAACGAAAATGCCTCTGCTGAAGAATCGTCAAGAAATGTAGGTGGGAGCCTTCACCTGCTGCGTCGCCGTCCGTGTAGTGGCCTCCTGCAACCCTTTCAAATGCTTTCCCCCCACGTGACGTGTCACCCATTGACACTGGGCGCCCGTTGTATTCAGGGAGACATAACGTCTGGACTGGGCGAGGTGGGGAAAATGGGAGATGTGAGATCCCTTTGTGGTCGGTGCCTGACCTGAACAGCGCCGGTCCGTACCTGGGAGGCCATTGGGCGCAGGTGAGACCGGAAAATCTCACGGAAGTAGAAATTGTCGAAGATTGAGTCGACTGGGCCCATTACTCGCTGGAGTTTAGAAGAATGAGAGGTGCTCTCATTGAAACAAGATTCTGAGGGGACTTGACAGGGTAGATGCAGGGAGGATGTTTCCCCCCGGGCTGGGGAGTCTAGAACCAGGGGTCACACAGTCTCAGGATAAGGGGTCGGCCATTTAGGACGGAGATGAGGAGAAATTTCTTCACTCAGAGGGTGGTGAACCTTTGGAATTCTCTGCCCCAGAGGGCTGTGGAGGCTCAGTCGCTGAGTATATTCAAGGCTGAGATCGATAGATTTTTGGACTCGAGGGGAATCGAGGGATATGCGGATCGGGCGGGAAAGTGGAGTTGAGGTCGAAGATCAGCCGTGGTCTCACTGAATGGCGGAGCAGGCTCGAGGGGCCGAATGGCAACTCTTGCTCCTATGTCCCATGCTGCCTTTCAACTGCAGTGGTGAAACAGTGGGAAATTCTTGGCCCAATGCTGTTGCATCTCAAAAAATATTTTATACCGGGCTCTTACTCCCTTCAGAAGTGCAAGAAGGAGGCTTGGTAACCTAGCAACCGTATCCCACCTCAGATGGGTGCCTGTGCTGTGACTATACAAATTGAGTCAGGTGGCAATGACAACAACTTGTATTTATATAGCGCCTTTAACGTAGTAAAACGTCCCAGGGCGCTTCACAGGAGTGTCATAAAACAAAATTTGACACCGAGCCACATAAGGAGAAATTAGGGCAGGTGACCAAAAGCTTGGTCAAAGAGGTAGGTTTTAAGGAGCATGTTAAAAGAGGAGAGAGAGGTAGAGAGGCGGAGAGGTTTAGGGAGGGAGTTCCAGAGCTAGGGGCCCAGGCAGCTGAAGGCACGGCCACCGATGGTGGAGCGATTATAATCAGGGATGCTCAAGAGGGCAGAATTAGAGGAGCGCAGACATCTCGGGGGGTTGTGGGGCTGGAGGAGATTACAGAGATAGGGAGGGGCGAGGGCCATGGAGGGGTTTGAAAACAAGGATGAGAATTTTGAAATCGAGGCGTTGCTTAACCGGGAGCCAATGTAGGTCAGCGAGCACAGGGGGTGTGATGGGTGAGCGGGACTCGGTATGAGTTAGGACATGGGGCAGCGAACACAGGGGGCGATGGGTGAGTGGGACTCGGTGCGAGTTAGAATACGGGGCACAGGGGGTGATGGGTGAGCGGGATTTGGTGCGAGTTAGGACATGGGGCAGCGAGCACAGGGGGTGATGGGTGAGCGGGACTTGGTGCGAGTTAGGACATGGGGCAGTGAGCACAGGGGGCGATGGGTGAGCGGGACTCGGTGCAAGTTAGGACATGGGGCAGTGAGCACAGGAGGTGATGGGTGAGCGGGACTCGGTGCGAGTTAGGACATGGGGCAATGAGCACAGGAGGTGATGGGTGAGCGGGACTCGGTGCGAGTTAGGACACGGGGCAGCGAGTACAGGGGGTGATGGGTGAGCGGGATTTGCTGTGAGTTAGGACACGGGGCAGCGAGCACAGGGGGTGATGGGTGAGCGGGACTCGGTGCGAGTTAGGACATGGGGCAGCGAACACAGGGGGTGATGGGTGAGCGGGACTCGGTGCGAGTTAGGACACGGGGCAGTGAGCACAGAGGGTGATGGGTGAGCGGGACTCGGTGCGAGTTAGGACATGGGGCAGTGAGCACAGAGGGTGATGGGTGAGCGGGACTCGGTGCGAGTTAGGACATGGGGCAGTGAGCACAGAGGGTGATGGGTGAGCGGGACTCGGTGCGAGTTAGGACATGGGGCAATGAGCACAGGAGGTGATGGGTGAGCGGGACTCGGTGCGAGTTAGGACACGGGGCAGCGAGTACAGGGGGTGATGGGTGAGCGGGATTTGCTGTGAGTTAGGACACGGGGCAGCGAGCACAGGGGGTGATGGGTGAGCGGGACTCGGTGCGAGTTAGGACATGGGGCAGCGAACACAGGGGGTGATGGGTGAGCGGGACTCGGTGCGAGTTAGGACATGGGGCAGTGAGCACAGAGGGTGATGGGTGAGCGGGACTCGGTGCGAGTTAGGACATGGGGCAGTGAGCACAGAGGGTGATGGGTGAGCGGGACTCGGTGCGAGTTAGGACATGGGGCAGTGAGCACAGAGGGTGATGGGTGAGCGGGACTCGGTGCGAGTTAGGACATGGGGCAGTGAGCACAGGGGGTGATGGGTGAGCGGGACTTGGTGTGAGTTAGGACACGGTGCAGCCGAGTTTCGGATGATCTCAAGTTTACGTAGGGTAGAATGTGGGAGGCCACTCAGGAGTGTGTTGGAATAGGCAAGCCTGGAGGTAACAAAGGCATGGATGAGGGCTTCAATCAGCAATGTACTCTATGTGAGAGGCATACAGAGTGAGTGGTAGTTACATAGAAGGGCAGGACGATAGAAGAAAAGGGAGAGAGGGGATGAGTGAGAAAAATAGTCACCGACAGGTAGCAGACTAGACACGAGAAAGGGTGTGAGAGCTGTATAGAAAGAGAGAGACAGAATGAATGGAAAGAAAAGAGGAGAGAAGGGGAAAACAAATTTTACCAAGTCGGAGAGAGAAGCAGAGAGAAAGTCCGAGAGACAATTTTGTTTTAATTTTGCCCGTGGAGAATGCCACAAGAGATCAACGAGTTTGCAGTGAAGAAGTAATTACATTCTGTCTTCAGGCAATTGGCCCTGGTATGAACATTCTCAGTCTTATTCTTTTGCATCTTTTTAAATGAGCTTCATCCTACGTTTTTCAAAGATACCATTCATGGGGAAAGTGCTTCCTCTGCAGGCTGTCTGTTAACCAGAAGATTTACACAGGCTGGTGAAATTGTGAACCATTTTCGCGATTATCCTATGCCCATCGTCATCATCATAGGCGGTCCCTCGTATCGAGGATAACTTGCTTCCACGCCAAAAAGGGATGTGTTCACAGATGTTTCAATGAAGGACCTAATATTCGGATCCCGAACTACATCCTGAAGGGTGGAAGATGCCTGTGGGTGGACTTTTTTAACGTGGGGTGGCCGTTGCACACCAGCCACCACACGGGGCTTGACAGAGCGAGGTCTTGGTCCAGTGGCAAGGGTTAACCAGGACGACTGGAGACCTGCTCTGCTGCACGGACCCAGTGCGCCCACATATCGCAGTGTGGGCTGGGCCCGTGCTGCCCCTGGGCCCTCGCCTCTCGCCTATCCTGAGCCCTGATCACATCACTCCATGATCAGTCGCCACTCCTTCGCCCCAACCCCAACATGTAGCTAGCAACCACAACAGCTTGCATTTATATAGCGCCTTTAAAGTGGTAAAACGTCCCAAGGCGCTTCACAGGAGCGTTATCAAACAAAATTTGACACCGGACCACATAATGCGATATTAAGACTGATGACCAAAAGCTTGGTCAAAGAGGTAGTTTTTCAGAAGCGTCTTAAACGAGGAAAGGGAGGCGGCGGTATAGGGAGGAATTCTTGAGCATCCCTGATTATAATCGCTCCACCATCGGTGGCCGTGCCTTCTGTTGCCTGGGCCCCAAGCTCTGGAACTCCCTCCCTAAACCTCTCTGCCTCGCTACCTCTCTTTCCTCCTTGACGATGCTCCTTAAAACCTACCTCTTTGACCAAGCTTTTGGTCACCTGCCCTAATTTCTTCTCATGTGACTCAGTGTCAATTTTTTTTTCCTTGCAACACTGCTGTGAAGCGCCTTGAGACATTAAAGGCGCTATATAAATACAAGTTGTTGCTACTTTCAGTTGGGAATTTCTACTTTTATCTTTCTTTGTCCCTTTCCATAACTACTTTAAACCTAGTTATATTATGATCGCTATTACCGCGATGTCCTCACACACTCCACTTGACCTGCTTCATTCCTCATTGGGCTAGAAACATACTGATTAAGAAAGTTCTCCTGCACACATTTTAGGAATTCAGCACCCTCCTGCCCCTTTACACTGTGTCCCCCAGTCTGTATTAGGGAGATCGAAGTCCCCTACTATTACTGATCCATTATATAAATACAACTCATTGTTGTTGAGCTACTGTGAAACTTCCCGATACATCTCGCGAATTTCACTTCAAAATATTGAGTACGAAGAGCTCATTTTATATTACCAGGAAGCGCCAAAAGATATAATTTTCCTTGAAAGGGTACAAGTGCTGCATCTTTGATGAGTTCTGTGGGCTAGAGATTTGTCTCGGGCGGTGGGGCTGAGCGGGCAGTATTGGTTCATAGAAACATAGAAAATAGGAGCAGGAGTCTGCCATTCGGCCCTTCGAATCTGCACCGCCATTCAATGTTGTTATGTATGCATGCCAATGATGTAATGATGTACTGTAACACTAGACCTGAATGTACCTTCAGCCTGTATATACCTTACCTGTACACCAGAGGGTGCTGCTGCCGGAGACCTAAGGTCTATGAGTTGTCTCCTTGGTTGTCTTTGTTGCTTCAGTCCGGTTTTCTGGTTGGATCCATTTTGGTCCCTTCGAAAGTAACCTTGTTTTTCACACCTTCCTGCACCATTCGGTGCTGAATTTAATATAAAAACCCTGAAGCACAGCGCGGAGACTGCGGAGCCGAAGACCTTGGAACCCTTTTTCCACCAGGAGAAAGAATCCAATGATCAAGGAAGTCAGACTGCAGGTAACCCAGTATAAAAGGGAGCTCACCTCTTGGTGTCCTCACTCTAGGAGCTGCAATAAGGGACTAAGGTCACTACAGTTCAAGTGCCATACCCTTGTCTCATGGAGTCATCAACAGAGTGCCTACATACACAATAAATATGATCATGGTTGATCCTCTATCTCAACACCATATTCCCACTTTCTCCCCATACCCCTTGATGCCTTTTGTGTCTAGAAATCTATCTATCTCCCTCTTAAATATATTCAGTGACTTGGCCTCCACAGCCTTCTGTGGTAGAGAATTCCACAGGTTCACCACCCTCTGAGTGAAGAAATTTCTCCTCATCTCGGTCCTAAATTTCCTATCCCGTATCCTGAGACTGTGTGACCCCTTGTTCTAGACTTCCCAGCCCCGGGGAAACATCCTCCCCGCATCCAGTCTATCCAACCCCGTCAGAATTTTATACGTTTCAATGAGATCCCCTCTAATTCTTCTAAACTCTAGTGAATACAGACCTAGTCAACCCAGTAAGTGGAGCTGAGTCCACGGCCAGATCAGCCGTGATCTTGTTGAATGGTGGAGCAGGCTCGAGGGGCTAGATGGCCTACTCCTGTTCCTAATTCTTATGTTCTTATATTCTTATGTTCTTATTAATGTTGGGGAAGTCCAGAACCAGGGGTCACAGTCTAAGGATAAGGGGTAAGCCATTTAGGACCGAGATGAGGAGAAACTTCTTCACCCAGAGAGTGGTGAACCTGTGGAATTCTCTACCACAGAAAGTTGTTGAGGCCAATTCACTAAATATATTCAAAAAGGAGTTAGATGTAGTCCTTACTACTCGGGGGATCAAGGGGTATGGCGAAAAATCAGGAATGAGGTACTGAAGTTGCCTGTTCAGCCATGAACTCATTGAATGGCGGTGCAGGCTCGAAGTGCCGAATGGCCTACTCCAGCACCTATTTTCTATGTTTCTATGTTTCAAATCTCTCCTCATACAACAGTCCTGCCATCCCAGGAATCAGTCTGGTGAACCTTCGCTGCACTCCCTCTATGGCAAGTATATCTTTCCTTAGGTAAGGAGACCCAAACTGCACAGGCTCAGCAGGCCCTTGTGCGTGGCACCTGGTGTTCAGTTCCATTGGCGGCGTATAACGGGCGTTTGATCCGACACCGCCCGTTTAACGCCATCGCCCGAGACACACTTCAAGCCCCGGGTGTTTTGCGGGGCAGTTGATGCAGGCGGCTGATATAATGTGGGGCAAGTATAGGTCAGTATGAGGAGGTGCGTTTTGGTAATCGCAATAAGGAGGCCACCTACTCCTTGGGAAAATAAGTGTCTGCGTGGGGTAGAGGAGCAAAGAGATCGAGTGCTACAGATTCACAAATCACTGAAAGTAGCGACACAGGTTAACAAAGAAAAAGACTTGCTTTTATATAGCGCCTTTCACGACCACCGGACGTCTCAAAGCGCTTTACAGCCAATGAAGTACGTTTTGAAGTGTAGTCACGGTTGTAATGTGGGAATAATAACAAGGCCAGGACACATGCGGACCAAGCACTGAGGTTCATTTATAGAGGAATAGAATTGAAGAGAAGAGAAGATATGTTAAAATAACCTTGCTTAGAGCACAGCGCACAGTTCTGTGCTCCATATCACAAAAATGATATAGAAAGAAAGACTTGCATATATATAGCGCTTTTCACAACCAGTGGACAGCATTTTACAGCCAATGAAGTAAACTTGGAGTGTAGCCACTGTTGTAATATACGAAACGCAGCAGCCAATCTGCGCACAGCAAGCTCCCACACACAGCAATGTGATAATGACCAGATCATCTGTTTTAGTGATGTTGATTGAGGGATAAATATTGGCCCCAGGACACCAGGGATAACTCCCCTGCTCCTCTTCGAAATAGTGCTATGGGATCTTTCATGTCCACTTGAGAGCGCAGACAGGGCCTGGGTTTAACATCTCATCCGAGAGACGGCACCTCCAACAGTGCAGCACTCCCTCAGTACTGCACTGGAGTACCAGCCTCGATTTGTGTGTTCAAGTTCCTGGAGTGGGATTTGAACCCATGATCTTCTGACTCAGAGGCGAGGATGCTGCCCTCTGAGCCATGGCCGACACTATAACTGATACAGAGCAATGAGCCCTCTTATTTGCGGACTAAGTGCGCGGTCCCTTTACATTAGCCGCGTGGTATCTCCCAGCGGCAGCAGACAATGAGCAGCTTGCGCGGGACCTCCCATTGGCGCACGGCCGCAGGGGGAACATTGCCACAGAGGCTCTGGAGAAGGTGCGAAAAAGATTTACAAGGGTGATAACAGAACTGAGAGGTTATAACCATCAGGAAAGTCTCAGCAGGCTGGGCTCTTGTCTCCAGAAAAGGCAAGGCTGAGGGAGTGACCCGATAGGGGTCTTTTAAATGATGAAAGGGTTGATAGGGTAGATGTAGAGAAAGTGTTTCCACTTGTGGGCGAGACCAAAACTAAGGCCCATAATTATAAGATGGTCATCAATAAATCCAATGGGGAATTCAGGAGAAACTTCTTTACCCAGAGAGCGGTGAGAATGTGGAACTTGCTGTCACAGGGAGGGGTTGAGGCGAATAGTATCGATGTATTTAAGCATATGAATGAGAAAGGAATAGAAGGGTATGGCTCAGTGTGTAGCATACTCACCTCTGAGTGGATGCAGAGAGGATATTTCCACTCATAGCAGGAACTAAAACTAGGGGACCTGGTCTCAGAATAAGGGGTCGCCCATTTAAAACTGAGATGAGGAGGAATTTCTTCTCTCAGAGGGTTGTAAATCTGTGGAATTTTTTGCCCCAGAGAGCTGTGGAGGCTGGGTCATTGAATATATTTAAGGCAGAGGTAGACAGATTTTTGAGTGATAAGGGAGTGAAGGATTATGGGGAGCGGGCAGGGAAGTGGAGCTGAGCCCATGATCAGATCAGCCATGATCTTATTGAATGGCGGAGCAGGCTCGAGGGGCCGAATGGCCGACTCCTGCTCCTATTTCTTATGTTCTTATGCTGCTGGGGTGAGATGAAGAGGGGCGGGAGGAGGCTGGTGTGGAGCATAAACCCCGGCACGGACCTGTTGGGTGGGCTGTTTCTGTGCCGCATATCCTATGTAATGCTTGGTCAGTCACATGCTGGTCAGACCTGCCACCTTCCCTGTGCTTTCAAGGTGCTGTAAAGGAATAGAAATACAGGAATTTATCTTTGAAAGTGCACACAAAAGGTTTGTTAGGATGTGTGTGCATAGATGTGAGAATTTTAATATGTATTTAAATGATACAAATATTTTTATATGAATTGATGACACTGAAATATTCTGAATATGAATTGCAGAAGCCAATAGATGTATAAGGACTGCGTGGGAAGGGGGCCAAATAATTTCCTAATGCCTTAACTTCCATCAGCCACAGTTTAAAATTCTCCACTAATACTGCGATATAGATTTTGACAGAAAAGAACCATCTGTTGGGGTTGAATGATGTTAATGCACATTGGATTGTCATGAAGGGATGCTAGTTTGGAGGGATTAATGTCAGCATTATACTTCACAAAGGCCATAGAGCGACTTTAAACAACATGTTCACCATGGCTCACGTTGCGTTGTATGTGGGGCATCTGAAGAAATGATTTTGGGAGCGATTGTGCTGGTCCTGTTCCTCATGCCGACATAAAGTAGAGTTGAGCAGAAAGTTTTGCAATATTGGCAAGCAGCGCTATTTATTTTTAATATTCATTCTCGGGATGTGGGTGTCGCTGGCAGGGCCAGCATTTATTGCCCATCCCTAATTGCCCCTTGAGAAGGTGGTGGTGGTGAGCCGCCTTCTTGAACCGCTGCAGTCCGTGTGGTGAAGGTGCTCCCACAGTGCTGTTAGGGAGGGAGTTCCAGGATTGTGACCCAGCAACGATGAGGGAACGGCCGATATATTTCCAAGTTGGGATGGTGTGTGACTTGGAGGGGAACGTGGAGGTGGTGGTGTTCCCATGCGCCTGCTGCCCTTGTCTTTCTTGGTGGTAGAGGTCGCGGGTTTGGGAGGTGCTGCCGAAGAAGCCTTGGTGAGTTGCTGCAGTGCATCTTGTAGATGGTGCACACTGCAGTCACGGTGCGCCGGTGGTGGAGGGAGTGAGTGTTGAAGGTGGTGGGTAGCGTGCCCATCGAGCGGGCTGCTTTGTCCTGGATGTTGATCGAACCTCTTGTGTGTTGTTGGAGCTGCACTCATCCAGGCAAAGAATAATCATGGCAGGTCACATTTAAATATATTGATATCATCTAAATAAGATGGCTGTGGGTAATAATTGAAGTAAGCACCAAGCTGTAGTCAGAATCCCTGCAGTTTAAAGCAAAAGGGTTTCCTTAGCTTTCACAGACACTGGGGGTGAAAGGTGAGCATCAACTCTAATTGGGCGTTCATGTAAGGGTTAGGGCATCGGCAGCCCATTTTATCCTCACCCAACTTTTTTTTCCAGGTTGAATTTCATCTCCACTGTGTCTTATTCAGGGTACAAGTGGGCCGGGCTATCTCAACAACAACAACTTGCATTTATACGGCGCCTTTAACATTGTAAGACGTCCCAAGGTGCTTCAGAGGAGCGATTACCAAACAAGAGTTGACACTGAGACACACAAGGAGATATTAGGACAGGTGACCAAAAGCTCCGTCACCGTGGTGGGTTTTAAGGAGCGCCTTAAAAGAAGAGAGAGAGGCGGAGAGGTTTAGGGAGGGAATTCCAGAGCTTAGGGCACAGGCAGCTGAAGGCACGGCCGCCGATGGTCAAGCGATTAAAATCGGGGAATGCGCAAGAGGTCTGAATTGGAGGAGCGCAGAGATCTCGGAGGGTTGTGGGGCTGGTGGAGGTTACAGAGATAGGGAGGGGGCGAGGCCATGGAGGGATTTGAGCACAAACCTGTGACATAGCTGCTTCAGTGAGTAAATGCACCGGCCAGATATGGTACGGAGTGCCACAGAGACCACAAAGGTCCACGTTTGGATCGCCAGTCTGTACTGAGTGCACTGATCTTGGCTAGTGCTGCAATAGAGGCAACACCATTGATTATAGTCTTCTTTTTAACCAGTTATTGTTACATTACCAAGCTCTGTGTTGATTTTAATCTTTATGATTGCTTGTCCCTTCACCCTATAAATCATCTCTGCAGTTATTAACTCACAAAACACATTAACATATTTCTCATTGGTTACTGATGCCAAGAATCTAATCAGCATGGAGTTGACATGGAATTCGTGATTTGATGTCACAGAACACAACTGATTTTCCCATCCATTTCCGAAAAACACACAGCCTCTAATGAGGCACATGTCACAGATAAATTGAGAGATGAGATGAGCCGGACACTCCATGGTCCAATATGCTAAAATGTATTGAAATAATAACGTTTTATCTCCTGCTCTAGCTCAGTTATTGTCGGATGGGCGATGCTCTCGTTCCATTAAAACCCTTTGTGTCTTTATCGATATCACTGTGGGGATTGTTGCACTCCGTATTCCTTTCTTGTTCCTCATCAGTTCTAGATGCATCGTCCTTTGCATCATTCTTCCCCCCTGCATTCATTGAAACATAGAAAATAGGTGCCGGATTAGGCCATTCGGCCCTTTGAGCCTGCACCACCATTCAATATGATCATGGCTGATCATGCAACTTCAGTACCCCTTTCCTGCTTTCTCTCCATACCCCCTGATCCCTTTAGCCGTAAGGGCCACATCTAACTCCCTTTTGAATATATCCAATCAATTGGCCTCAACAACTTTCTGTGGTAGAGAATTCCACAGGTTCACAACTCTCTGAGTGAAGAAGTTTCCCCTCATCTCGGTCCTAAATGGCTTACTCCTTATCCTTAGACTGTGACCCGTGGTTCTGGACTTCCCCAACATCGGGAACATTCTTCCTGCATCTAATCTGTCCAATCCCGTCACACTCTCTTGAAGACTAATCATAGCGACTCCAACTCAAACTTATTTTTCTCTAGGACTTCAAAACTGTGGCTCTCCTCACCACCCTCAGTCCTCCCTTTCTGCTCCCATTGACAAGTTTCTAAACCCCAATCCTGCTGTCACCTAATTGCTTCTTCTGGATTTTTCTCGTCTTCTTTCCCACTCTTTTCAACATTGATCGGTTTTTATATTCGTTCCTGGGATGTGGGCGTTGCTGGCAAGGCCGGCATTTATTGCCCATCCCTAATTGCCCCTTGAGAAGGTGGTGGTGAGCCGCCTTCTTGAACCGCTGCAGTCCGTGTGGTGAAGGTGCTCCCACAGTGCTGTTAGGGAGGGAGTTCCAGAATTTTGACCCAGCGACAATGAAGGAACGGTGATGAAAATTCCAAATCAGGATAGTGCACGATTTGGAGGGGAACGTGGAGGTGGTGGTGTTCCCATGCGCCTGCTGCCCTTGTCCTTTTAGGTGGTAGAGGTCACGGGTTTGGGAGGTGCTGCCGAAGAAGCCTTGGCAAGTTGCTGCAGTGCATCTTGTAGATGGTGCACACTGCAGCCACGGTGCGCCGGTGGTGGAGGGAGTGAATGTTGAAGGTGATCAAGCGGGCTGCTTTGCCCTAGAAACATAGAAAATAGGTGCAGGAGTAGGCCATTCGTCCCTTCGAGCCTGCACTGCCATTCAATGAATTCATGGCTGAACATGCAACTTCAGTACCCCATTCCTGCTTTCTCGCCATACCCCTTGATCCCCCTAGTAGTAAGGACTACATCTAACTCCTTTTTGAATATTTTTAGTGAATTGGCCTCAACAACTTTCTGTGGTAGAGAATTCCACAGGTTCACCACTCTCTGGGTGAAGAAGTTTCTCCTCATCTCGGTCCTAAATGGCTTACCCCTTATCCTTAGGCTGTGACCCCTGGTTCTGGACTTCCCCAACATTGGGAACATTCTTCCTGCACCTAACCTGTCTAAACCTGTCAGAATTTTAAACGTTTCTATGAGATCCACTCTCATTCTTCTGAACTCCAGTGAATACAAGCCCAGTTGATCCAGTCTTTCTTGCTATGTCAGTCCTGTCATCCCGGGAATCAGTCTGGTGAACCTTCGCTGCACTCCCTCAATAGCAAGAATGTCCTTCCTCAAGTTAGGAGACCAAAACTGTACACAATATTCAAGGTGTGGCCTCACCAAGGCCCTGTACAACTGTAGTAACACCTCCCTGCCCCTGTACTCAAATCCCCTCGCTATGAAGGCCAACATGCCATTTGCTTTCTTAACCGCCTGCTGTACCTGCATGCCAACCTTCAATGACTGATGTACCATGACACCCAGGTCTCGTTGCACCTCCCCTTTTCCTAATCTGTCACCATTCAGATAATAGTCTGTCTCTCTGTTTTTACCACCAAAGTGGATAACCTCACATTTATCCACATTATACTTCATCTGCCATGCATTTGCCCCCTCACCTAACCTATCCAAGTCACTCTGCAGCCTCATAGCATCCTCTTCGCAGCTCACACTGCCACCCAACTTAGTGTCATCCGCAAATTTGGAGATACTACATTTAATCCCCTCGTCGAAATCATTAATGTACAATGTAAACAGCTGGGGCCCCAGCACAGAACCTTGCGGTACCCCACTAGTCACTGCCTGCCATTCTGAAAAGTACCCATTTACTCCTACTCTTTGCTTCCTGTCTGACAACCAGTTCTCAATCCACATCAGCACACTACCCCCAATCCCACGTGCTTTAACTTTGCACATTAATCGCTTGTGTGGGACCTTGTCGAAAGCCTTCTGAAAGTCCAAATACACCACATCAACTGGTTCTCCCTTGTCCACTCAACTGGAAACATCCTCAAAAAATTCCAGAAGATTTGTCAAGCATGATTTCCCTTTCACAAATCCATGCTGACTTGGACCTATCATTGTCACCTCTTTCCAAATGTGCTGCTATGACATCATTAATAATTGATTCCATCATTTTACCCACTACCGATGTCAGGCTGACCGGTCTATAATTCCCTGTTTTCTCTCTCACTCCTTTTTTAAAAAGTGGGGTTACATTGGCTACCCTTCACTCCATCGGAACTGATCCAGTCTATGGAATGTTGGAAAATGACTGTCAATGCATCCGCTATTTCTCAGGCCACCACCTTAAGTACTCTGGGATGCAGTCCATCAGGCCCTGGGGATTTATCGGCCTTCAATCCCATCAACTTCCCCAACACAATTTCCCGACTAATAAGGATTTCCCTCAGTTCCTCCTTCTTACTAGACCCTCTGACCCCTTTTATATTCGGACGGTTGTTTGTGTCCTCCTTAGTGAATACCGTACCAAAGTACTTGTTCAATTGGTCTGCCATTTCTTTGTTCCCCATTATGACTTCCCCTGATTCTGACTGCAGGGGACCTACGTTTGTCTTTGGATGGTGTCGAGCTTCTTGAGTGTTGTTGGAGCTGCACTCATCCAGGCAAGTGCAGAGTGTTCCATCACATGCCCGACTTGTGCCTTGTAGATGGTGGGAAGGCCTTGGGAAGTCAAGAGGTGAGACACTTGTCGCAGAATACACAGCCTCTGATCTGATCTTGTGGTCACAGTATTTATGTGGCTGGCCCAGTTAAGTTTCTGGTCAATGGTAACCCCCAGGATGTTGATGGTGGGGGATTCGGCGATGAATGTCAAGGAGCGGTGGTTAGATTCTCTCTTGTTGGAGAAAGTCATTGCCTGGCACTTGTGTGGCACAAATGTTACTTGCCATTCATCAGCCCAAGTCTGAATGTCGTCCAGATCTTGCTGCATGCGGGCATGGACTGTTTCGTTTCAACCTTGATGGTGTCCTACATTGTGGATTTTGAACTTTCACGAAGGCTTCTCAGTAATTAATAGTGAATATCCCAATCCTTTTAACTTTAGAGAATTGAGGTGTTGCTTCTAGTCCAGCCGGAATTGCTTTATTGTGGTCTCCTGGTGATGACGGCTAGGAGGCAGTTTATGGTTGGACCGACTGATATAGTTTAAAACCTAACTGGACAGGAGGAATAAGATGTTCTCTTTGTGCTAGATACTGTTTTTTCAAATTATGTACTAGATTATTTGGAACAGAGGAGGCTGCAGGGAGACTTAATTGAGGTGTATAAAATTATGAGGGGGTCTAGATAGAGTGAATAGGAAGGACCTGTTTCCCTTAGCAGAGGGGTCTATAACCAGGGGGCACAGATTTAAAATAATTGGGAGAAGGATTAGAGGGGAGTTGAGGAGAACTATTTTCACCCAGAGGGTGGTGGGGTTCTGGAACTCACTGCCTGAAAGGGTGGCAGAGGCAGAAACCCTCACCACATTTAAACAGTACTTGGAGGTGCACTTGAAGTGCCGTAACCTGCAGGGCTACGGACCTAGAACTGGAAAGTGGGATTAGGCTGGATAGGTCTTTGTCGGCTGGCGTGGACATGATGAGCCGAATGGCCTCCTTCTGTGCCGTAATTCTCAATGATTTTATACTGTGTAGTAGAGTTATTTGGAACTCTGCTTTCACCCGCAGGACAGAGTGGGCAATGGTTTCCTATCTTTGAGAGTTGTTCGGCCTCCATTTACTGGTTGGCAAACTTTCTAAACATGACCCTTTATGTCAGTAACATGGATGTCACGATATAAAGCAAGAAACTGTGGCAAAATGCATTCAACAATTCATTGAGGAGTTTTCAATGTTAATGATCATTTGAAGGAAGCTGATTTTTTAAGATGTTATGAATGAGGTGGTGCAGTATAAATAAAACGGGTCTTCCGCTCTCAAAGAAGGTTGTTTAGAATCAGGAGGATTTCGATGGAGTGGGTAAGGAGAGGCTGTTCCCAGTGGCTGAGGGGGTCACTGGTCAGAAGGCACAGATTTAAGGTGATTGGCATAGGAACCAGAGGCGACATGAGGAAAAATGTGTTTACGCAGCGAGTGGTTAGGATCTGGAATGCACTGCCTGATAAAGCTGAACATGGCAGGCCATATTGCACACAGCAAGAGATCCTTGAATTTACTAGAAAAGTTCCAAAGATGAGGGAAAAGAGTTATGTGGATAGATTAGGGAAGGTTAAGAGGCGATTTGATCGAGGTGTTTTAAATAAGAACATAAGAACATAAATAGGAGCAGGAGTTGGCCATTCCGCCCCTCGAGCCTGCTCCGCCATTCAATACAATCATGGCTGATCCGATCATGGACTCAGCTCCACTTCCCTACCCGCTTCCCATAACCCTTTATCCCGTTATCGCTCAAAAATCTGTCTATTGCCGCCTTAAATATATTCAATGACCCAGCCTCCACAGCTCTCTGGGGCAGAGAATTCCACAGATTTACAACCCTCTGAGAGAAGAAAATCAGGAAGGATTTAGAAAAGAGTAAATAAAAGAGAAACTTTTATGGCTGAAGGATCGAAAAACAGAGGCACAGATTTAAGTTGATTGGCAAAAGAACCCGAGGCAACACGAGGAAAACTTATTTACACAGCGAGGGGTTAGGATTTGGAGTGCACTGCCTGATAGGGCGGTGGATACAGATTCAATAGCAGCCTTCAACAGGGAATTGGATAAATATTTGAAGGAGAAATAATTGCAAGGATTATGGAGCAAGAGTGGGGGAGTGGGACTAACGGGTTTGCTGTTTGAAAGAGCCAGCGCAGACTCTATGATCTACTATTGTGCAACTTAGCTCGAGCCAATTGCGCACTTTCAGCCTTTCCTCTTCTCAGAATGGAATGGTTCCCTTCTGTGGGATGTAGATGAGAAATGAAGGCGCTTCCCCCAACTGAAGTAGACAGCTTCTCTGTTAGAATCCAGCTACACAGAAGTGTGGAGGTGTTGCTCAGAGGAGCATAGCTGTCCAGTGCCATGTCATGGGCATTTGGTTCCGTGGCTGCCCTCAGCTCCCAATCGCCTCCCTGGGGAGGCACCAATTTAGAGACCTGGAGATCCCCAACAAGCGCAGGCAGACGGTTCAGTGGGGAATGTCACCAGCCGACACATGTGCACCTCCTGAATCGAGCCAGCTGGTGATTGCCCAGGAGCAGGCTGCACTCTCACGTGTTTAATTCCTGGAGTGAGAGGGTTGTCCTATGAGGAGAGATTGAGTAGATTGGATCTCTGCTCTTTGGCGTTTAGAAGAATGGGAGGTGATCTAATTGAAACATGCACGATTCTGAGGGGGATTGACAGGGTAGATGCAGAGAGGCTGTTTCCCCCGGGCTGGAGACTCTAGAACCAGGGGTCATAGTCTCAGGATAAGGGATTGGCCATTTAGGACGGAGATGAAGAGAAATTGCTTCACTCAGAGGGTGGTGAATCTTTGGAATTCTCTACCCCAGAGGGCTGTGGATGATGTGGAAAGAACAGAGGGAGTGGGACTAATGGAATCACTCTTTCAAAGAGCCAGCACAGGCACGATGGGCCGAATGGCCTCCTCCTGTGCTTATGATTCTATGATTAAAATTCACCACACTGTACTATCTCTCAATCATTCATTCTCAGGATTTAAGAACTACTTTTGTCTCCATTTTTCGTTCCTTCCTCATCCTAACCTACAGGTTTTAAAAATAAATTAAACTTGGTGTCATCCCACCACTAAACCAAAACGTGATTACTTCACCTCTCTTAATTTTCCAGGTTTGAAGGTGTCCGACAATATAAACCTTGTCCCTTCACTTAGCTATTCAATAGCAAAGCTTGCTGTGAGAATGAGCCTTATGTATATTCCGCTCTTTGATAAGAAGTACCCCATTATCAGGGTTACGGTGGTGTAGTGATTATGTTATGGGATTAATAATCTAGATTTCAAATCCCACCAAGGCAGTTTAGAAAAATTCTGTAAAAGTGACCATGAAGCTGTTGGATTGTCGTAAAAACTCAACTGGTTCACCAATGTCCCTTTAGTGGAAGGCAACTTGCCGTCCTTACCCGGTCTGGCCCTTATGTGACACCAGTCCCACACCAATATTGGTTAACTTAATATTGGGGAGTCAAGGGTTATGGGGAACAGGCAGGGAAGTGGAGTTGAGGTCAAGATCAGATCAGCCATGATCTTATTGAATGGCGGAGCAGGCTCGAGGGGCCATATGGCCGACTCCTGCTCCTATTTCTTATGTTCTTCTGTAACTCTTGATCGCTCTCTGAAGTGGCCTAACAAGCCATTTAGTTGTATTAGGGTATAAACCTGAGACCTCTACTGCCTAGATGGACAAGGGCAGCAGGCGCATGGGAACACCACCACCTCCACGTTCCCCTCCCAGTCACACACACCATCCCGACTTGGAAATATATCGGCCGTTCCTTCATCGTCGCTGGGTCACAATCCTGGAACTCCCTCCCTAACAGCACTGTGGGAGCACCTTCACCACACGGACGTTTTAAAAATTAATCATTCATGGGACGTGGGCATCGCTGGCAAGGCCAGAACTTATTGCCCATCCTTAACTGCCCTTGAGCTGCCTTCTTGAACCATTACTGGCACCAGCTTGTTAATCTGGATTTATTTAATCAAATTACCCGGCTGTTGTGGTGGGAGTTGAACTCACACCTCCAGAGCATCAGGGCCAGACCTCGCGATTACTAATCCCGGAACACAACCACTACGCTACCATATCCGTATTGCGGCGGTTCAAGAAGGCGGCTTCTAGGGAGCAATTAGGGATGGGCAATAAATGCCGGCCTTGGCAGCGCCTCCCATATCCCAGAATGATTTATTTTAAAAAGCCGCCCCACCTTGCAATCTGATCCTGAGAGGACCTAACATTTTAAAGCGTGGCAGGTTTACATGGAGAGAAGGCATGCCTGGCATTTGAACGCAAGACCATTTTATTTCAAGGCAGGCAATGCTACACCCCGCAATACTGCACCAAAATGGACTGCCTTTGGACCAAAATATTGAAATCTCGAGACCAGACAGACTGCTTTAAAAAAAACTGGATAAGATATTTAATAATAGATTGAATCTTTCCAAAGGACACTGAAACACAAACAGAACAAGGTCATTGTACAGGAACGCTCTATGTAACTATGACAGAATGCAAAGCGCTAACAATATTCTTGTATTTAAAATATGTCCACCGAATATCTTCGCTTTCTCCTCTTGGCCATTGAAAATAGCGACGATTTTTTGGGATTCTCTACAAGCATTTAAGCAGGAAGAAGTTGCAGCCGGCACTCCTGGGGCAGTCACAGAGCTTCCCGATTCGAGCTCCTTTTCGCACGGCACATTGTTCCCCAACATCACACTGGAAATACACAAAAACAAGGACTTACTGGTGAGAGACTTCAACTTGCTCTATAGCTAGCTCCTGTCTTTAGATACATAGGATACCACAGTGTCGAACGGCACAGAAACAGACCAGCTGGCCCAACATTAGTGCTACCATCAATCACCTACCTACTGAGTCTCGTCGCCGAGAGCGTGCAGAAATCAAGCGCAGACAGCGGAAGGAGCGTGCGGCAAACCAGTCCCACCCTCCCTTTCCCTCAACGACTGTCTGTCCCACCTGTGACAGGGACTGTGGCTCTCATCTTGGACTGTTCAGCCACCTAAGGACTCATTTTTAGAGTGGAAGCAAGTCTTCCTCGATTCCGATTATGATGACCTACTGATTCCACCAACAGGAATTTCTAGGCTTGTCAACCAAATGACGTTCAAGAAATTTGAATTAATTCCCAGGTGTAATGTATGCACCCATGAGTATGCTCACAGGTTTGTAGAGCTGTTAAGGTGGGAGGGGCTTAGCCAGTCACATGATGTTCACAAGACTCAATAAAACCCCAGCCAGTTGGGTTCGGGGGATCCACGATGAGGCAGGTGGTTGTGAGCCTGGTGGATGAACTGGTAATGTGTAGTGTGATTGTTAAACCTTTTGCTAATAAACCAACTAGTTCTTAATAGCAATGTATTGCTATGGATTCTTAAGCAAAGAACCCATGAAGCAAATACATTGCATCTGTGGTGTTCAGTCCTGTGTTGAGAGGGTTGTCTCTATGAGGAGAGATTGAGCCTATATTCGCTGGAGTTTAGAAGAGTGAGAGGTGATCTCATTGAAACATAGAAGATTCTGAAGGGGTGGGGGGAGGAGGGGGGAGATTGACAGGGTAGATGCAGGGAGGATGTTTCCCCTGGCTGGGGAGTCTAGAACCAGGGGTCACAGTCTCAGGATAAGGGGTCGGCCATTTAGGACTGAGATGAGGAGAAACTTCTTCACTCAGAGGATGGTGAATCTTTGAAATTCTCTGCCCCAGAGGGCTCCGGAGGCTCAGTCGTTGAGTATATTCAAGGCTGAGATCGATACATTTCTGGACACTAGGGGAATCGAGGGAAATGGGGATCGGGCGGGAAAGTGTAGCTGAGGTCGAAGGTCAGCCATGATCTTATTGAATGGCGGAGCAGGCTCGAGGGGCAGTATGGCCTACTCCTGCTCTTAATTCTTATATTCATAGTTTAAAGCTACGTATAATTGAGTAATAATTATGCAAAGAGGCTACAACAATATCAAGGTTCCTAGACAACAAAAACTTGCATTTATAGATATGCCATTAACATAATAAAACATACCAAGGTGCTTCACAGGAGTGATATCAGACAAGATTTCACCCAAAGCCAGATAGAGATATGAGGGCCAAAAGTTTGGTCAAAGAGGTAGGTTTTAAGGAGCGTCTTAAGAAGGAGGTGGAGGTAGAAATGGATATATGTGCTTCTGAAAGTGGGGGAGCATAGAGGAAACTAGATTCACAAAGTGATGCGCCCCAAGGAGCATTAATGCCCAAAGTTGGTGTGAGGTTCCATTCTTCATCCAATAAATTGTACGACAAGAAACAATGATTTAAAATTCCTTGGTGATAAAAGCAACAATACAAACTCACAAGTTATAGCTTGATGGTCAAATCCACACAAAATGTAGAATTATTTTAGACACAAGCCGACTAACAGGACATTGCACATTACTGACATCCAATCGATTGCTTGAAGAACCAAGATGATTTAATCTCACCTGTGCCCCGGGACGCTATGGGTTTTAAAAAGTTGTGAAAGGTTACTGTGATAAGGTGCAGTGTGCTGTACTCAGCCTATTCGTGTGCTACTCTAGTTATTTGCTATTTTCTGATGAAGGGTCATCGACCTGAAACTTTAACTCTGTTTCTCTCTCCACAGATGTTGCCCAACCTGCTGAGTGTTGACAGCATTTTCTGTTTTTATTTCAGATTTCCACCACCCTCAGTATTTTTCCTTTTGAATAACAATTATCTCTTTGTTAAAAGGGAACTTGCGCCGTTAATTACTAGACTTAACTTTCCATGGGGAGTTTGGGCAATTATGTCAATCATCGCAGTACACACAAACAAATTGTGAATGAAATCTGTTTAAATATGGATTAGTGAAAGACTGAAGCACAATGAATATAAAATATAAGAAACTAGCTGCAGTAATGTACAGAGTGATGTCTGCTTGCTTAATGGAACTTCTTGAAAGAAAGACTTGCATTTATATAGTATCTGTCCCAAAGTGCTTTACAGCCAATGAAGTACTTTTTGAAGTATCGTCACTGTTGTAATGTGGTAAATGCAGCAGCCAACTTGCACACAGCAAGCTCCCACAAACAGCAATGTGATAATGACCAGATAATCTGCTTTTAGTCATGCTGGTTGAAGGATAAGTATTGACCAGCACACCAGGGTGAACTCCTCTGCTCTATGAAATAGTGCCGCGGGATCCTGAGAGGGCAGACAAGTTCTTGGTTTAACATCTCATCTGAAAGACGGTACCTCCGACAGTGCGGCGCTCCCTCAACACTGCACGGGGGTGGGGGGTGTCAGCCTAGATATGTGCTCAAGTCTCTGGAGTAGGCCTTGAACTCACAACTTTTTGATTCAGAGGTGAGAGTGCTATCCACTGAGCCAGAGCTGAAACAGCTTGGTTGAAGCAATGAGTAGCACAGCCACACAGTACAGATTAGAACTGGCACAAGTTTGATTCCCAGTCTGTGTTGAGTGAAGTAATGGCAGAGTTTGGGCAATAACTGGCCTCAATTCTGCTCAGTATTGGCCTCTTGATGAAAAATACCTGCTGGAGAACAGGCGTGATCTATCCTATCGTTTAATCGTTTGCCAATTCTCGATATAATGGGGATTGAGAGCAAAAGTGACATTCTCACACTTGCATCATTGCAAATTTCTATTTAATTTCAAGATTGTCTATGTTCTTTATTTCTTGTCAGCTCGCAAAATGTCAACACAGATGGGGATAAGTTCTTCCAGCAGAATAATAGCATTTTCCACCACAAGTTAATCAGATAGCGATTGGACATTTCTTCAAATCTTTTCAACAAGTGTGTGAATCAATATCTAAGAATAATGAAACCTTATTGAATGGGGTATCTGGTTTCTGACTTTGTCAGAATGAAACATCACGCTAACCTGTTCATGGCTATATCCCCATTAACAAGTTCGTAAAATGAAATAGCTATTGGAATGGGTAATTCAACACAAGACCTCATTCATAGAAACTTTTGGGAGGTACTTTGTCCAATTGAAATATTGTGCTTTATTCGGTCATTACCAACATATGAACAATGACGGACAGGTAAAGATCCTCTGCTCCATCCAGCCCGTCCCACACAATTGCGATAGCTTGTGCATCACAACTTAGACGCGCCACCCCACCCGAAACCATGTGATCTCCCGGGAGAGGCAAAAAGCCAGATTAAAAAACCCCCAGGCCAATTTAGGAAAAAGACATTCTGGGAAATTCTTCTCCGACCCATCTCGGCGATCGACACTAGTCCAGGAGGTATCACGCTGACCATTAAATTCCCTGCAGTACCTACCTCCTGTAAGAGGCGATCTCCTCCGCTGCCAGAAACCAATCGAGCTCTCGCTTGATGGAATTCAGCGAGTCTGCATCCGCCACATGAAACGACAGCTTGGTCCAGCGGTCGTCTATTCTCTGGGCAAAGAACCACCTCCTGATGTCTAACCTAGATCTCGCCCTGTACAACTTTAATTTGTGCAGTATTTCCTTTGGTGCAATGTTTCAACAAGGTTTGCATGCAATTCTCCCACTGACAGCTCTTAAATCCCCATGCAAGATCAGAGGATATAGAGATCAGGTCATGCTTAATGGGAAACCTCTTTATGCATGCAATGCCCCCTTTATCAAACATAATTTTATCAAACAAAATCTTCCAGTCTCATATTCTTCCTTTAAGAAACCTCTTGGGTGAAAGAATGCGTGTTTGAAGCACTGGTGCTTAATCCTGACCCTGGTTTCTTTGCCCTGTCTAAAGTCTAAGTAGAAGATATGATGAACAGCTGCTGGTAGGAACAAAATGCACATTCTACCAGAATCAATTACAGAAGTGGTTATTTTTTCACTTGCCCAGTTGTTGCTGTCCTCCCCTGAAGACTCGAGACTTTTCGCTGTGATGTGACCATTATTCAGCTGTTAGTCTTGACCATGGACCTCGGCTACAGGAGACGGATCCTGTCCTCATCAGAAATACACGCACCGAGAGGGGGGGGGGTCAATGCATGAGGAGCAGGAACACTGGCTGATCCTCCTCTCGCAACCCAGGGGCCACTGAAGTTCATTGTAACACCCCAGCTCGCAGACACCCGAGCATGTTTCCCTAAAAGGACAGAGTTATATAATGTCCCAATTTTGCATTATTGCAAAAGGGGGAAAATTACTGGAAAAATTAATTCATTGGCTGGAAACCCAGTCTGGGGTTTGTCTGCTGGCAATGTATAGAGAATGGAGCGTGTTGTACTGGTGCCCTTGAGTTTATTAAATTATATATTTGGATCTGTACACCTGTATATCTCTGAAGGAACTATATAGGATGCAATGGACTTTAGCATGAAACCTCACGTTTTCTAGGAGTCGAAGCATTCCCAGTCAGCAGTGGGCGATGGGTTTGGGTAGGGACAACATTATTTTGCAGCGAGGGATATGTCCCAACAATGTCTCGTCTTTTAGTCCTCCCCTTTCCGCGGTGTTGGTCGCCCTCCTTGAAGGCGGGGGGTGTTTTAATCAAAGGATAGAGATGGGGATGGAAATTGCAAATGAATCTCTCGTAGACATCATTTAATCCCCCACCTCCTTCAATTCAGTGGGCATTTTAGAGGAAGCTAGTGACCCAGATAACGAGAAGTCAATGGAGAGTGATATTGGACGGGGTATAGACCCGCTCTGGCCAGCTTTGGTTCAAATGACCTCCACTTGTGTCAGACACAACCAGCTCCATAAAAAAGGCGTTTCTCTTTGTTAACCTGGGTCACCATATCACGGACTTGGAACGGTAATGGGCACTTCTCTGCCCTAACCCTTGGCCACAATACCAGTTACTGGAACAGACTAACACAAGATTAAAAAAATAACAACCTCCAACAAAAAACAGCAGACGCTGGAAAGGACCCCCGCCCCGTCCAGCTTCTGGAAGAGAAAATTGGTTCATGTTGGCCGGCAGACACCCTGGGATTGAAAGCGTCCCACAAGAAACATGCTTTCTCCTTCAGATACTAAGCTCACCCGCTGCCCAGTTCCTATTAACAAATAAACCCAACACATTTCTGCCACAGAAGACAACACCGAGCACTTCGGAACAGAAAGCTAAAAAGAAAGAACTATTCGACTTTACCAGCGGCACCTGTCCGAATTTCTTCTCCCAGGTTGGAAGCCTCTTGCTCTGTAACTTCTCCAGCACCTCCTGCAAGGCTCCGAGCTGTGGACCAGTCCAGGTGTTCCGAATAATACAAAAAAAGAGTTTGGTGAGAATATGTATCTTGCAAACAAATATTCCAAAGCATTTTTCATCTGAATTAATGTGACTATCGGCACTCAAATTCGACTATATCCCCTCCCCCAAAAAAACAATTTGGAAGACGGGACATGAAGAATAAAAGACCCAAACGGGATGCTCACTAATATTTAGCCCTGTTTTTACAAAATTGACCGGCAAGAATGGACCAAGTGGTCCTGTCCCACACTCAGGCTACTCGTCCATCAAGACTTGCATCTCAAGTCATCTGATTCCAGCATTTCTCCTGCCATTGTTCACTTGTTTTAACTTTTACCGTGTCTTTTTTTTTAAAGAGATCTATTTCCCTTAGCAGAGGGGTCATCAACCAGGGGGGTGGGGCATCGTTTTAAAGTGATTGTGGGGAGGTTTAGAGGGGATTTGAGGGGAAATTTCTTCAGGTGGGGGTCTGGGGTGGAACTCACTGCCTGAAAGGGTGGTAGAGGCAGAAACCCTCACCACATTTAAAAAGTGCTTGGATGTGCACTTGAAGTACCGTAACCAAAGGGCTACGGACCGAGAGCTGGAAAGTGGGATTAAGCTGAATAACTCTTTGTTGGCGCTGATACGATGGGCCGAATGGCCGCCTTCTGTGCTTGACTCTAATATAAAGTCAGGTTCACACTCTTAGCCAGACTTAAAACATTATTATCACCAAGCACCCGAAGGCTCTCCAGGCATGATCAGTAATGAATGAATCCCCTGCCAAAACTAACAACCGAAAGTTAAAAGCAAAAAAAAAGAACACACAAAAAAATGGACTGACCAGTTCTTTTTCGCTGGAAGGGTATGAATCTTTCGGGTAGAAGTCTCTCAAGGCTCTGGGTTCCAGATCAGAGCTCTCGGTGCCGAGGGCCAGGGAGAGCAAGACAGAGAGGCAGCCAGCGAGCAGGAATCGACCACTGTCCATGGTGCTGAAACGCCTGGGCTGATTCTGCACGGGTAGACGTGAAACGGCGCAGTGCTGAACCCTTCACTGAGTAACCCAGCTTTTATACAAAAGGGATTACTGATCTGCCAACATCCAGTTGCTCCTCCCAGCTGAAGGGTGGGCTCAAGAGCCTTGGCGATTGGTACATTGGCTTGCTTTTTTTTCTCTCTCTCTGTAAAGTACATTAAAAAATTGCTCTACTCACAGTCTGCAGATTGCTTGCCGGCCACTTCCAATCGTCACTCAGAACACAACGTGTCGGTTTGCATGTAGAAGATGCAGCCAGTGCTTGGGAGATTCAAAGCATTTCACAAGGCAGCATGCTGCGACTGGACTCATTCTCACAAGGCGCAAATAAAACGCCTTTTAAAAACAAAATAAAGGTCTTCATTCCTAACCAAAAAAAGACACAACAGTGAAATAAAACTTTTTAAAAAACTGGACATTCCTTTTTTGCCACTTTTATGAAGCAGATTCTGAATCGTGCTTTTTAAATGTTGAGTTATTTATTTTAAAAAATACCCCTGATAAAGATCCGGTCAGTATTGTGAGTCCGGTAGGGTTGGGTGTGCTTTTTAAAAAATAGTTCCTGGGTTGTGGGTTAGGGTTAGGGTTAGGGCAAGACCAGCATTTATTGCCCATCCCTAATTGCCCCTTGAGAAGGTGGTGGTGAGCCGCCTTCTTGAACCGCTGCAGTCCGTGTGGTGAAGGTGCTCCCACAATGCTGTTAGGGAGGAAGTTCCAGGATTGTGACCCAGCGACGATGAAGGAACGGCCGATATATTTCCAAGTCTGGGTGGTGGTGTTCCCATGCGCCTGCTGCCCTTGTCCTTCAAGGCGGTAGAGGTCGTGGGTTTGGGAGGTGCTGTCGAAGAAGCCTTGGCGAGTTGCTGCAGTGCATCTTGTAGATGGTACACACCGCAGCCACAGTGCGCCGGTGGTGGAGGGAGTGAATGTTGAAGGTGGTGGATGGGGTGCTGATCAAGCGGCTGCTTTGTCCTGGATGGTGTCGAGCTTTGTGAGTGTTGTTGGAGCAGCACCCATCCAGGCAAGTGGAGAGTGTTCTAACCGAGTTAACATGTAAGAGTTATTAGGTTAATGAGTAGATAGTGGTTTTCGGTTCTGATCTAACTTAGCCATTCTATTTAATAAGGCTGACACTACATGCATAATATTTCAATTACTGATAGTGATCTCCATCACATTAATGAGAAAATAACCCACAGAAAATACGGGGGAGCCAATTTAAAACCGAGTTGAGAAGGAATTTCTTCTCCCAGAGGGTTGTGAATCTGTGGAATTCTCTGCCCAGGGAAGCAGTTGAGGCTAGCTCATTGAATGTATTCAAATCACAGATAGATAGATTTTTAACAATAAGGGAATTAAAGGTTATGGGGAGTGGGCAGGTAAGTGGAGCTGAGTCCACGGCCCGATCAGCCATGATCTTGTTGAGTGGCAGAGCAGGCTCGAGGGGCTAGATGGCCTACTCCTGTTCCTAATTCTTATATTTGAGAAATAACTTGCATTTATATGGCGCCTTTCAGGTCCTTGGGCTTTTCCAGAGTAATCCACAGCTAATGAAGTACTTTTGAAGTGTAGTCACTGTTGTTAAGTATGCAAGGCAGCCAATTTGCACTCAGCAAGCTCCCACAAGCAGCAATGAGATCAATAAGTTACTTTGTTTTGGTGGTGTTGGTTGAGGGAGTAGTATCAGCCAGCACACCAGGAGAATTCTCTTCCTCTTCCTTGGGGAAACTGCCATGGGATGTTTTACATCCACCTGAACAGGAAGATCATGTCTCCTCCAAAAGGCGGCAGCTCCAACCATGCCTCTCCAACTCCTTTATTAAGAAAGAAAGACTTGCATTTCTATAGCACCTTTCACAGCCAATGAAGTACTTTTGGAGTGCAGTCACTGTTGTAATGTAGGAAACGCGGCAGCCAATTTGCGCACAGCAAGCTCCCACACACAGCAATGTGATAATGACCAGTTAATCTCTTTTTTAGTGATGCTAATTGAGGGATAATTATTGGCCCCAGGACACTGGGGATAACTTCGAAATAGTGCCAGGGGATCGTTTACATCTACCTGAGAGGGCAGACGGGGCCTTGGTTTAACGTCTCATCTGAAAGACGGCACCTCCGACAGTGCAGCACTCCCTCAGTACTGTACTGGAGTGTCAGCCTGGATTTTGTGCTCAAGTCTCTGGAGTGGGACCTGAACCCACTGATTTAGAAGCAACACTGAACCAACCTAATGATTTTTAAAAAATAGATAGAAACCGTCATCCTTCCAATAATCCCAACACAAAGAGTGTCACTAGGCTTATGCCCGGGCTTCCATTTTTGACACATTTTCTCCCTAGATAACACTTTTGGTATTGACAATATAACAGCCCAGATTATACACAGTCCTGTTCCCACATTCTCTGTTATACTATATTTGTCTTGTGCAAAGTGTATTGGGGACTATCCTTTAATGGTTATGTTTGATTCATTCCACAAGATTGTTGAACACGCAGAAACTGTGCAGAACACATTTTTGATAAGTACATGTGAAGGGATGTTGTCTCCTGACTATTAGCGGAGGTTTGGACCTTTGTGGCAGCTCTGTGATTCTAGTTAGTGCTGTTTTATGGAGCTCTGCAGCAGTGCCGATAGTTGAAAAGTGTAAAAGCATTGTTGTGAAATGGCATAAAAGTTTAGTTCAAATGTCAGATAGTAAATAAGTAACCAGCAGTACAATCTGCAATTGCTTGGCCCTGAGGCTTGCTCTTATTGCTCCTCAAAATGGTGATTGATGGCCGGGTACACTTCTTCACACCAATAGTCTTCCAATACCTTGCCTCAGTCACTGCTCTTCATGCATCAGTCTAGAAGATGAGAGTTAGTGGGCTATGCAACTGTGAAGTACCATAACAGTCACACCCAATCCTGCCTTTACCCAACACACACACACACTCACACACACACACACACACACACTCTCACACACACACACACACTCACACACACACTCTCACACACACTCACACACACACTCTCACACACACACTCTCACACACACTCACACACTCACACACACACTCTCACACACACACTCTCACACACACTCACACACTCACACACACACACACACACTCACACACACACTCTCACACACACTCACACACACACTCTCACACACACACACTCACACACACTCACACACTCACATACACTCATGGACCCAACAAATCAAATGGGGAATCCTAGCCCTAACCTTTCATTAGGTGTTCTCTCACTGGGGGAATTGTCTGTTGCACTTGTGGATCTTTTAGACTGTATCAGAGAGCAGTTAGCAGCAGGCAGTGCTGGAGTTATACTGCAGGCTGCGCATGGTAGTGAATCAGCATTCCTGACACTGTGAGAGAAGATCACATGTAGACACAGCTCTGCTCCCACCTGGTTAAGCTTTCATGTTCTGAGTGCAGAGAGGGACACCCTGATTCTTAAAATGTATTTGTAAGACTCGTGCAACAAACCCATTGAGCACTTTCACCTTGAAACTACCCTGGAGTTATACTCTGTGTGGTGCCAGGCCCAAGTGAAATGAGACAGCAGCACCCCCCACTCCACTGCACCCCAAATTCATGTTGGGTCCTGACTATGGAACCCTTAGGACCAATTCTCCGACAATACATCCCCAACATAAACCCTTACCTCCAGGACCCCAGCCATTGGGGCAACTGCAGGCAGACTCTCGCAATGTTCCAACCATTCATTCCAAAAGTCGGTCCCATACTGTCACAATGCAGGCTAACTTCCAACCTCCTTCCTCCTTTTTCATTATATTCATTATATTCAAAGATCTCGATAGACATATCTCATATTTTTATATATATATATATATCTCATTGATCAGCACCCCATCCACTACCTTCAACATTCACTCCCTCCACCACCGGCGCACCGTGGCTGCAGTGTGCGCCATCTACAAGATGCACTGCAGCAACTCGCCAAGGCTTCTTCGGCAGCACCTCCCAAACCCATGACCTCTACCACCTAGAAGGACAAGGGCAGCAGGCGCATGGGAACACCACCACCTCCACGTTCCCCTCCCAGTCACACACCATCCAGACTTGGAAATATATCGGCCGTTCCTTCATCGTCGCTGGGTCACAATCCTGGAACTCCCTCCCTAACAGCACTGTGGGAGCACCTTCACCACACGGACTGCAGCGGTTCAAGAAGGTGGCTCACCACCACCTTCTCAAGGGGCAATTAGGGACGGGCAATAAATGCCGGCCTTGTCAGCGACGCCCACATCCCATAAATTAATAAAAAATATAATTAAAATACTGAGTCAGATCATTTATTTAAGAGAAGTTCAATGCTTCATATGTAACAGTGAATATTCATTTCACAAGTAGGTTATTTGCATAAGGTTCTATGGCTCCTGTGTTACTTCCAGTATTTGCCATGTCAGTATCACCTGATTATTTGAATATATTTACACACGAAAAAACATTATGTACTGAACATTTTCAATACCTTCCTCTTTATTTTAATATTCCAATACAGTTCTGATATTTAATTTAAACAGCATGTTATAAATCTCTACAGACTTCCCACAAAGTCATCAGAAAGTATTGTCCAAGTGTCAGAAATAAAGAGGGCCGTTTGACACCTTGGGTAATTTGGTTACCAGCCAGGAAACATGACAGAAATTGGAGAGACTGGAGAAGGTGGGATTGTTCTCCTTGGAGCAGAGAAAGTTAAGGGGAGATTTAAGAGGCGTTCAAAATTATGAAGGATTTTGATAGGGAGAAACTGGTTCGGCCCCAGCTAGAGTATTGTGTCCAATTCTGGGCACTGCACATTAGGAAGGATGTGAAGACCTTAGAGAGGGTGCAGAGGAGATTTACAAGAGTGATTCCAGTAATGTGGGACTTCAGTTACGTGGATAGACTGGAGAAGCTGGGGTTGTTCTCCTTGGAGCAGAGAAGGTTGAGAGGAGATTTGATCGAGGTGTTCAAAATCATGAAGGGTCTGGACAGAGTAGAGAGAGAGAAACTGTTCCCATTGGCTCATGGAAAAGATCCCATTGCACTACAGTCCTCACCACTTATCGCAGGCTCGTTTATGTGAACTTGAGATGCCCGCTATACGCAACGTTCCCATTGGTGGACGGGTCGAGAACCAGAGGGCACAGATTTAAGGTGACTGTTAGAAGAACCAATGGCGGCATGAGGAAAAACATACACAGCGAGTGGTTAGGATCTGGAATGCGCTGCCTGAATGGGTGGTGGAGGCAGACTCAATCGTGGCTTTCAAAAGGGAATTGGATAAGTACCTGAAGGAAAAAGTGTGCAGGACTACGGGAAAAGGGCGGGGGGAGTGGGATTGGCTGAGGTGCTCTTGCAGAGAGCCGGCACAGGCTCGACGGGCCGAATGGCCTCCTTCTGTGCTGTAACTGTTCTATGATTCTATGGCTGGTATGACGCCTGAAGAAAGCTTATGTTCTCTCGCTCTCTCTCCTTGTAACGAGCCATCTACAGATCCCCGATTTCCTGCCTCTTCAATGGAAGCAGATAAGATGGCGACAAAATGCTTTCGCGTCTGTGTCGGTGACTGAATGGGTCCAGAGACAGAAATGTGCAAATTCCAACTTTGCAAGAAGAACGAGCTGCCACAGATGTTAGCACCAACCCACATTTTCTGTCCACATCCGTAACAGCTTCTTCTTCGTCATCGCGAGGACAAGTAACTCGGTTGGTTGAGTGCTGGTCCAAAGGGGTTTGGGTTGAATCCCGGGAGGAGTCACTCAGCCTCTCGTCTTTCCAAGGCGGATAGAATGGATATTGAAGGGGTTTGATAAACAGGTGCAGAGGTCTGACTTACAGGGCCAACCTTCCCCGTCCGACCAGCGTCAGAAACACGTCCGACTCCTTATTGTCCCTGATGGCCACCTAAAACAGGCATTAGGCCCCTTGACTATGCAGATTAACAACCTTAACACCAGATTTAGTATCCAAATCATAATTAGTTTGCCTTAAAAAAGAAAAGAAAGACTTGCATTTATATAGCACCTTTCACGTCCACCGGACGTCCCTAAGCGCTTTACAACCAATGAAGTACTTTTAAAAATGTAGTCACTGTTGTAATATGGGAAACGCGGCAGCCAATTTGCGCACAGCAAGGAGCCACACACAGCAATGACCCGATAATCTGTTTTAGTGATTTTGATTGAGGGATAAATATTGGGCCCAGGACACCGGGGAGAACACCCCTGCTCTTCTTCCAATAGTAGCTGTGGGATCTTTTACATCCACCTGAGAGAGCAGACAGGGCCTCGGTTTAACAGAAAGACAGTACAGTGCTCTCTCAGTATTACCCCTCCGACAGTGCGGCATTCCCTCACTCCCTCAGTACTGCCCTCCCGACAGTGCGGTGCTCCCTCAGCACTGCCCCTCCAACAGTGCGCCGCTCCCTCAGTACTGCACTGGAGTATCAGCCTAGATTTTTGTCCTTAAGTCCCTGGAGTGGGCCTTGAACCACGAACTTGCTGACTCAGAGGCAAGAGTGCTACCCACTGAGCCACAACCGGCCCGACGATTGAATATAATGGAGACCCTGTTGCTCTAGCCAGAAGCAAAATATATTTACAGGAACCCTTAGGAATGAATCTTGGAGGGAGCACGGTGTAGATTTATCAGAATGATATCTGGACTCCAGGGGTTAAATTATGGGATTACACAAACTAGGATTGAAGTCCCTGAAATTTAGAAGGTTGAGGGTTGATCTGATCGAAGTTTTCAAGATATTGATGGAAACAGATAGGGTAGACAGAGAGAAACTATTCCCGCTGGTTGGAGAGTCTCGGACCAGGGGACATAGTCTAAAAATTAGAGCCAGACCTTTCGGGAGTGAAATTAGGAAACACTTCTACACACAGAGGGTGGGAGAAGTTTGGAACTCTCTTCCGCAAATGGCTATTGATGCTGGATCAGTTGTTAATTTTACATCTGAGATTGATAGCTTTCTGTTAACCAAAGGGATTAAGGGATATGGGCGGGTGCATAGAGTTCGGTCGCAGATCTGCCGTGATCTCATTGAATAGCGGAACAGGCTCGAGGGGCTGAATGGCCTCCTCCTGTTCCTGTGTCCTGATGTTCCACATGAGGGAGAAAGGAATAGAGGGATATGGTGACTGAGTGAGATGAAGAGGGGTGGGAGGAGGCTAGTGTGGAGCATAAACACAGCATGGACCCATTGGACCAAATAGCCTGTTTCTGTGCTGTAAATACTGTGTATTAAAGGAAGATACATGGAGAATTCACATGGATGTCTAGGGTTTAGAAGTGCAATCAGTTTCTGAGCAAAAAAAAAATCCTCTGATTTAATTGATTGAGATGCACAATGCAGATGTTATGAAACATATCTCTCTCACTGTAGTATCATCATCATAGGCAGTCCCTCGGAATCAAGGAAGACTTGCTTCCCCTCCTGAAGTGAGTTCTTTGGTGACTGAATAGTCCAATACGAGAGCCACAGACTCTGTCACAGGTAGGACAGATAGTCGTTGAGGGAAAGGGAGGGTGGGACAGCTTTGCCGCACACTCCTTCCGCTGCCTGCCCTTGATTTCTGCACGCTCTCGGCGATGAGACTCAAGGTGCTCAGCGCCCTCCCGGATGCACTTCCTCCACTTAGGGCGGTCTGTGGCCAGGGACTCACAGGTGTCGGTGGGGATGTCGCACTTTATCAGGGAGGCTTTGAGGGTGTCCTTGTAACGTTTCCTCTGCCCATCTTTGGCTCGTTTGCCGTGAAGGAGATCCACATAGAGCACTTTCTTTGGGAGTCTCGTGTCTGGCATGCGAACTATGTGGCCTGTCCAGCGGAGCTGGTCGAGTGTGGACGGTGCTTCAATGCTGGGGATGTTAGCCTGGTCAACTGATGTTGGTGCGCCTGTCCTCCCAGGGGATTTGCAGGATCTTACGGAGACATCGTTGGTGATATATCTCCAGCGACTTGAGGTGTCTTCTGTACATCGTCCATGCCTCTGATCCATACAGGAGGGCGGGTATTACTACAGCCCTATAGACCATGAGCTTGGTGGTAGATTTGAGGGCCTGGTCTTTGAACACTCTTTTTCTCAGGAGGCCGAAGGCTGCACTGGCGAACTGGGATAAAGAAATAGATTGAAATGCCTGTTTGTTTTAGATATAAAACTGCACACTGGAAGGGAGGCAAAGCCACATTTGAATAAAGTATTTTTTAACAGAGGCTGATTACGAACCACCGAGGGTTGGAGCAAGATAATTACTAGGTGGGTGCATTCCTTTCCAAAAGCAGGCAATGGAGTATATGAATGGCAGGTCGACCAGGCTCCGACAGAGAGAAGACAGGTTACTGTTTCAGTGGTGGCTCTGTAATATATTTGCTTCATGGGTTCTTTGCTTAAGAATTCATAGCAACAGATTGCTATTGAGCATTAGTTGGTTTATTAACAAAGGTTTAACAATCACACTACACATTACCAGTTCATCCACCAGGCTCACAACCACCTGCCTCATCGTGGATCCCCCGAATCCAACTGGCTGGGGTTTTATTGAGTCTTGTGAACATCACGTGACTGGCTAAGCCACTCCCAACTCAACAGCTCCACAACTATTTTAATAGAACTTAAAGCCAAGTGCTCCCCTTTTGGCAAGGCACTAGAACCCACAAATTTACAAATAAAACTTTAAAGGTAACTTAGATCAAATTAAAATTTGGGAGTGATGATGCACTCCAGTCCCTCCGGCGCCCGCCTCTCGCAGAAGGCCGTGAGCGTACCGGTGGACACCGCATGCTCCATCTCCCAAGGACACCCTGGCTCGGATGTAACCGCGGAAGAGAGGCAGGCAGTCGGGCTGAATAACCCCCTCGACCGCCTGCTGCCTGGACCGGCTGATGGCCCCCTTGGCCGTGCCCAGGAGCAGTCCTACGAGGAGGACTTCCGATCTGCCCGCTCCCCTCCGCACAGGGTGCCCAAAGATCAGGAGTGTGGGACTGAAGTGCAACCAGAAAGCGAGCAAGTGGACAACAGCTCTACAAGCATGCTCGCTCACAGGTACATACATTACAGACTCCTTCTTCAGAACAACACAAGTTGGAACTGAACAGGTGCTGATTGACTTGTTCCGTATTTTCTGTTTTCAGCTCAGAGTTCTCGGCCTGATTTTAACTCCTCCCGCCAATCGTAAACTAGGCTGCAGCCGTGGGTGGGGGTGGGGCAGGGGGAACCAGTGGGGTAAAATTACCCCCTTTGCCTTCCCGCCATGTGCCCCCCCCCCCACTGCTCATGTTGAGGCTGCGGAGACCTGCTGCCGGAATTGCAAGGCCAATACAAGGGATGCAGCCTGGCATTGCATCACCAAAATATATTTACGACACTGAAGCTTGACCATTAAGGTCGACCAGTCCTCCATGTCCCTGGACTCCCCGGGTGCGCTGTCCGCTTCGGGGATCACTGACACCGTACCGCCGCCCCCCCCTTCCCCTCTCCACCTTTCAAATCGTGGCCACAATGTGCTTATTTATTTCTTTGCAAAAGTGTCGGCTATTTTGGACTCAATAATTTGCCTCTCAAAATTAATCTGTTAAACTCAGTGGCTTAAAAATTGTTGAGTCACCACTTTGTGAGTGCGTCATGATTGGATAATTTACATGGAAATCCAAGAGTAAACTCATTGCTATTGATGGCTCTGTATAAGTGCTTTTCTTAATGAGACGCAGGGCATTTGCAGCCTACCTCCCTTAATCTCTGTCCATCGGGAGACGCGTGGTCTCTGAGCCTCCATGCATAGTCTGTCTTGCCTGGACTCATGGTCCAGAGACCCGAGTTCAAATCCCCACCACGGCGGCTGAGGAATTCAGTTAATTAAATAAATCTGGAATAAAAGGCTAGTATTAGTAATGGTAACCATGAAACTACCGGATTGTCATAAAAACCCAACTGGTTCACTGATGCCCTTTAGGGAAGGAAATCTGCCGCCCTTACCCGGTCTGGCCGATATGTGACTCCAGAGACACAGCAATGTGGTTGACCCTTAACTGATCTCAGAAATGGCCCAGCGAGACACTCAGTATCAAACCGTTAGGAAAACACCTCACGGACTGCAGCGGCTCAAGAAGGCGGCTCACCACCACCTTCTCAAGGGGCAATTAGCGGCTTTGTCAGCGACGCCCACATCCTGTGAATGAAAGAAAAGGGAGTCTGCTTTTCTTGTTCTCCTAAAAAGGGAATGCTGTCAGTTTATGCTCTGTTCCAAATCCGCTAGTGGAAGGGATCCTATTTCAATAAAACTGTTGGGCCGATGGTTCTCACTCTCCCTGCGGGGAAGTGCCTGGACTTCACGTGACAGTAGGCCAGGGCGACGTGACTGAAATCAAGAGCTCACTGTGTGTGTGGGAATCGCAGGAGTGGGTGCAAGTCCATTCAACCTGTGCTGCAGCCTTCCCCCATGTTGGTTGGGACTGTGTCCTTCGACAAGGCCATTAGTAAGTAGCACAGCTCTCCATGGCCACCCCAAAATAAAAGGGCAGGACGAGTCCAGCGGGTCTATCAGGCCTGCCCCACACTCACGATGACTGGAGCGCCGTGTCTACACACACTTCCTACCACCACACCACACACCCTACTCGCCCACTTCCCCCCTGCTCTCATGTAGTGTCCTGGGACAGGCAAAAAAATGCCCCAGGAAACCCCCGGCTAGGGCCAGCAACAACTTGTAATGAGATAACATCCCAAGGTGCTTCGCAGGAGGGTCATAAAACAAAATTTGACACCGAGCCTCATAAGGAGAAATTAGGCCAGATGACCAAAAGCTTGGTCATAGAGGTCGGTTTTAAGGAGCGTCTTAAAGGTAGAGAGGCAGAGAGATTTTAGGGAGGGAGTTCCAGAGCTAGGGGCCCAGGCAGCAGAAGGCACGGCCACCGATGGTGGAGCGATTATAATCAGGGATGCTCAAGCGGGCAGAATTAGAGGAGCGCAGACATCTCGGGGGGGGGGCTGGAGGTGATTGATTACAGAGATAGGGAGGGACGAGGGCCATGGAGGGATTTGAAAATCAGGATGTGAGTTTTAAAAGAAGGGGAAGAAAACTGGAAAATTCCTGTCCGACCTCCTCCGGCGATCAAAACCATTCCACACTGAGCGTGCATATGTTATCTGTTAATCCACTTTCCTTCTGTATGACGCAAACTCTGTCCCAGCCAAGAACTGCTCCAGCTCCCTCTTGAAGACGAGGCAGAGAGTCAGGACACAACAAATTAGGGGTTTGAAAGCCACCTTAAAAATGATCAAAGTGCCGAGTGGATTACTGCATTTCCCACCAGCACTGTATTTTTTTAATTCATTCCGGGATGTGGGCATCGCTGGCAAGGCCGGCATTTATTGCCCGTCCCTAATTGCCCCTTGAGAAGGTGGTGGTGAGCCGCCTTCTTGAACCGCTGCAGTCCGTGTGGAGAAGGTGCTCCCACAGTGCTGTTAGGGAGGGAGTTCCAGGATTGTGACCCAGCGACGATGAAGGAACGGCCGATTTATTTCCAAGTCGGGATGGTGTGTGACTGGGAGGGGAACGTGGAGGTGGTGGTGTTCCCATGCGCCTGCTGCCCTTGTCCTTCTAGGCGGTAGAGGTCGCGGGTTTGGGAGGTGCTGCCGAAGAAGCCTTGGCGAGTTGCTGCAGTGCATCTTGTAGATGGTGCAAACTCCAGGATATAGTTAATGTATTCACTGCGGCACATGAAAGCATGGGCCTTACGCTTAACATCTGTAAGACAAAGGTCCTCCACCAGCCTGTCCCCGCTGCACAGCACTGTCCTCCAATCATCAAGATTCACGGGGCGACCCTCGACACCGTGGACCATTTCCCATATTTCGGGAGCCTCTTATCAACAAGAGCAGACATTGATGCGGAGATTCAACACCGCCTCCAGTGCGCCAGCGCAGCCTTCAGCCATCTGAGGAAAAGAGTGTTCGAAGACCAGGCCCTCAAATCTACCACCAAGCTCATGGTCTACAGAGCTGTAGTTATACCCACCCTCCTGATGGATCTGAGACATGGACGATGTATAGAAGGCACCTCAAGTCGCTGGAAATATATAAGCAGCGATGTCTCCGCAAGATCCTGTAAATCCCCTGGGAGGACAGAGGCACCAACATCAGTGTCCTCGACCAGGCTAACATCCCCAGTATTGAAGCGCTGACCACACTCGATCAGCTTCGCTGGGCAGGTCACATAGTACGCATGCCAGATATGAGACTCCCGAAGCAAATGCTTTCTGTGGAGCTCCTTCATGGTAAACGAGCCAAAGGTGGACAGCGGAAACGTTACAAGGACACCCTCAAAGCCTCCCTGGTAAAGTGCGACATCAGCACTGACACCTGGGAGTCCCTGGCCGCAGACCGCCCGAGGTGGAGAAAGTGCATCCGGGAGGGCGTTGAACTCTTCGAGTCTCAACGCAAAGAGCGTGAAGAGGCCAGGCGCAGGCAGCGGAAGGAGCACGCGGCAAACCAGCCCCACTGACCCCTTCCCTCGACGAATGTCTGTCCCACCTGTAACCGGGTCTGTGGCTCTCGTATCGGACTGTTCAGCCATCAAATAACTCACTTTGGGAGTGGAAGCAAGTCTTCTTCGATTCTGAGGGACTGCCTATGATGATGATGATGGTGCAAACTGCAGCCACGGTGCACCGGTGGTGGAGGGAGTGAGTGTTGAAGGTGGTGGATGGGGGGCCGATCAAGCGGGCTGCTTTGTCCTGGATGGTGTCAAGCTTCTCGAGTGTTGTTGGAGCTGCACTCATCCAGGCAAGTGGAGAGTATTCCATCACACTCCTGACTTGTGCCTTGTAGATGGTGGGAATGTATTGAGACATGTACCACATTAATTGGCAGTAAGAGACCATGCTAATCATCTCTGACTGTAGCATTGATTAGTCTGCATGTTTCCCAAATGGAAAACGACACCATGCATTTCAGTCAATGCGAAATAAGATTAAAGCCAGAGAAAATTAACGAGTCCCATCGGCAACATGGATTTTTTTCTGTAAATGATCAATAAGATGATCAATGCGAAACCACTGCGAATAGATACCTTTCAAACAGATAAAACATTTATGTATTTTTATAGTGCTTTCCACGACCTCAGGACACAGAAGTCAAAGACCGCTCCCACAACCCGCCTTCATCCTCCCACGGAGCAGGATCTGTGTCTAGAACACAATATCTGTTTATCATGCTCACAGCAGGCTCTGTCAGGGGTAACATCATTATACAGCTAATTCTGAAGAGGCTCCTTCTGCTATTTTCAAAAGCACCTTATAAACAAAGTTGCCCCGGCATTCTCCATCTGCCAGCTTTAATAACAGTCTTTAAAGGTTAAACTTCGGTATGAATTACACCAGGGGAGGGAACTATATCTCCACCTGCTGTGTTCCAACAGGCTGAGATCCAGGTATGAGCACAGATGGAGCAGGTTGGAGAGTCTGGGCAACATGCCAGTTCATTGGCAAACCCATCTTACAGAAACGAAAGTTGAGATTCTCTACCTGAAGACTTCGCTGATCATGGAGCTGACAAATGTGGTTTGCAATGTTGAAACCTGTTGCAATCCCCCACGTTAATTCAGTCAGTCCGTCAAATAATTCAACATGTTTGGGCTCATAACTGATTCAAACTCCTAATTTTAATATCTAAATTCACATGCTGGACCAGTAATCCAGGGGCCTGGACTAATGATCCCGAGTTCAAATCCCACCTCGGCAGCTGGGGAATTTAAATTCAGTTAATTAAATAAATCTAGAATTGAAAAAAAAAGCTAGTGTTAATAATGGTGAAAGAAAGACTTGCATTTATATAGCGTCCTTCATAACCACAGGACGTCCCAAAGCGCCTCACAGCCAATGAAGTACTTTTCGAAGTTTAGTCACTGTTATAATGTAGGAAGTCCGGCAGCCAATTTGTGCACAGCAAGCTCCCACAAACAGCAATGTAATAATGACCCAGATCATCTGTTTTAGTGATGCTGATTGAGGGATAAATATTGGCCCCAGGACACCGGGGAGAACTCCCCTGCTCTTCTTACAGCCGCCATTTATTGCCCATCCCTAATTGCCCCTTGAGAAGGTGGTGGTGAGCCGCCTTCTTGAACCGCTGCAGTCCGTGTGGTGAAGGTGCTCCCACAGTGCTGTTAGGGAGGGAGTTCCAGGATTGTGACCCAGCGACGATGAAGGAACGGCCGATATATATTCCCAAGTCAGGATGGTGTGCGACTCAGAGGGGAATGTGGAGGTGGTGGTGTTCCCATGCGCCTGCTGCCCTTGTCCTTCTAGGTGGTAGAGGTTTGGGAGTGTGGCCTACTAAGGAGCAATTGGAGGAGCCGCTTAAATGAACATTAATGCTACCTTCTCATATAATCTGTAATGTATTTGCTTCATGGGTTCTTTGCTTAAGAATTCATAGCAACACATTGCTATTAAGAACAAAGGTTTAACAATCACACTACACATTACCGGTTCATCCACCAGGCTCACAACTGCATACCACATCGTGAAGCCAACTGGCTGGGGTTTTATTGAGTCTTGTGAACTTCACATGACTGGCTAAGCCACTCACAATGCAACAGCTCTTCCAATCTGTGAGCGTGCTCACAGGTACGTACATTACACTCATAAAATAAGCCCCCGGAGCAGAGCTGCGCCAAGCAAGATGACTGCTGAGGTGTTCAGGTAACTGCCTCAGAGATTTCTTGCCCCGGGCCAGTTTGAAGCCAGTTTGCTGAAGCCGGCAATTAACGAGTTTGAGGTTCAGTATTGTTATGAATTTGGCATAAAGTTTTCCAACGAACAAAAAGAGTGAAACTGTGCCATGCACCTTTTATATAACGGAGCAGACAAAAGCAGAAAGAACTTAACTTTCCCGAGCCAGAAATCTGAAGCGAAGGATTATAAAAATCTGAACATTGTACGTAAACAATGTAATATAATATTTGCTTCCTCGGAAGCACAGCTCTCAGCCAGAAAGAAGGCACATGATAATGTGATGTGTGACAGAAAAATAATGAGGTTTATTCTATAAAAATCTGACATTTGGTTCATTCTAATTTTTCAGAAAGGAAATAAACGGCATCATACACACCGCTGTACAAATACCAATTAAAGAGGATGAGATGGTTTATTTTTGGTACAACATCGACATCAGTTGAAATTTATATGGTACCACTTACATAATAAAACATCTGAAGGCACGTTATGGAGGCAGCCGGGGGCAGGGGGCGGTTGCACGGATAGTGAGTGGGAGGTAGGGGACTAGCTCACGGAGGTGACTGGTAGAGCAGACAAGGAAGGTGGCTGTGGAGGGGAGAGACTTAGGAAAAACACTGGTACTGGGCGGAGGGAGAGGGGGAGGGGCAGGGCGGAGGGGGAGGGACAGGAAGGAGGGGCAGGGCATAGGGTGGCGGGGCAGGGCGGAGGGTGAAGGGGAAAGGCGGAGGGGCGGGGGCGGGTAGGGATGAGGGGCAGGGAGGAGGGGCAGGGTGGATGGGGAGGGACAGGGCAGAGGGCGAGGGGCAAGGTGGAGGAGCGGGGGAAGGGGCAGAGAGGAGGAGCAGGATGCACGGCGGCCGGGACTGAACGCTTTGCCAACATGTAGAGCAACCTGTCGCACATGTTCAGTTGGTGAATGCACTATTCAGCGGGGAACCTTGCCTCCACAAGGTTGCAGGTTCGATCCCGGCAAGGTGTTGAGTTCGCTGATCGTAGGTTAGGGGAAGCACAATGGGAATCAGAAGGCTTAAGGTAGAGAGGATAAGGAGTGAGCCAGGGTCCCACTCCTGATCGTTGCTGGATACGTGAGGGTGGACATTGGGTGATGCCCTTCCAGTCAAATAGCCAGTCTAGTCCCACAAATTAAGAGTGCCCACTAATGTGTGGTGGTGGAGGAAGAAGATCCCAGCTAGATTCAGGAAAATAAGGAAGAGGAGGGGAAAATCTGGGGAAGAATGTAGGAAGATTAGCTGAGATGGGCTTAAGTTCTGATTGGCTTGCTCAGGCTCACTAATAATTACTGAGACTGAAAAGTTCAAAGTCTATGCAGCAGAGTGTTGCCATGCCTGATTTACTGCACTGCGATACAAAATAATACCAGCTTCTAGTTGGATAAAGAAATTAATAATATTTGTGAAATTAAATTGCTTTATCGCACTTGGAAGTACGAATTATTACATGCAATCTTTGGCATTTTTCATCTGCTGTAGATCACGGTGTCATGAAAACCTTGGGCAATAAACATTTTAACTTAGAATATGCATTTTATGGACACTGGCCTCAGCTGTGAAGCTTCTTGTGGTCGAATAGTCCACTGACATTCCCTGCCCAAGCTCACACCTCTTAGCTCTTTGCTGACATTAACAATATAATAATAGACTGTCTCCGATCTTTTATTACACAAAATAATTATCACTTAACAAATAAAAAATAATTACGTTGCATTTTTTAAAAATTTATTCACAGGATGTGGGCGTCTCTGGCAAGGCCGGCATTTATTTCCCATCCCTAATTGCCCCTTGAGAAGGTGGTGGTGAGCCACATTGCTGTGGGTTTGGAGTTACATATCGGCCAGACCAGGTAAGGGCAGCAGATTTCCTTCCCTAAAGGACATTAGTTAAACCGATGGGTTTGTATGACAATTTGGTAGTTTCATAGTCACCATTACTGATACTAGCTTTTAAAAAAAATTCCAGGTTTATTTAATTAACTGAATTTAAATTCCCCAGCTGCCATGGTGGGATTTGAACTCCGGATCATTAGTCCAGGCCTCTGGATTAGCAGTAACGTAATCACTATGCTACCATACCCTATTTACAGCACAGAAACAGCCCATTTGGCCCCACATGGCCGTGTTTATGCTCCACACGAGCATTCTCCCACCCCTCTTCATCTCACCCCATCAACAAAACCTTCGATTCCTTTCTCCCTCGTGTGTTTATCCAGTTTCCCCTTAAATGCATCTGTTGCTATTCGCTTCAAATCCTCCCTGTGGGAGCGAGTTCTCACCACTCTCCGGGTAAAGAGGTTTCTCCTGAATTCCCCATTGGATTTATTAGTGACAGTCATCATCATCATAGGCAGTCCCTCGTATCGAGGATGACTTGCTTCCACTCCAAAAAGGGATGAGTTCACAGGTGTTTCGATGAAGGACCTAATATTCCGGATCCTGAACTGCATCCTGAAGGGTGGAAGATGCCTGTGGGTGGATTTGTTTAACGTGGGGCGGCCGTTGCACACCAGCCACCACACGGGCTTGACAGAGCTAGGGCTTGGTCCAGTGGCAAGGGTTAACCAAGACGACTGGAGACCTGCTCTGCTGCACGGACCTAGTGCGCGCACATATCGCAGTGTGGGCTGGGCCGTGCTGCCCCTGGGCCCTCGCCTCTCCCGGGCCCCGATCACCGCTCTATATTAGTGACAGTCTTATAATTGATGGCCCCCTAGTTCTGGGCAATCAAGCTGAATGGTGAAAATCGGAAATAAAAACGGATGGGTATGCTTCAGGCTGCCTTGCAGGCACTCGAGCAAAATGTAACTTGTTGAATCTCTGATGCAGGCACAAACTTTAAAAAAATAAGGTAAATGCATCAAACTGTGGTTTTAATGAGCCCAGCTATGAGAAATCTGTCTCATCTAATACAGACTCTGAGAACGCTGCCTGATACACGACTTTCTTTCATTTATACGCCCTGTTCTATTAAGATGCAGTCTGCTCACATCCAGCTACTTTTTAATGCTGCATATATTATAGAAATGTTTCTTTAATAACATCCTGGAAAAGTCAGTCATTTATATTCTTTGAAAACTCCTTGCTGGATTTCTGTACAATATGTTTTTGCTTGTTTCTCCAGACATCGCTGACTCACACTGGGTTACGGTGACAGTTACCTCACCACGGTGCTTTGTTCATTGCGGAGCCTGAGGGAGTTAATGTTGACAGACAAAAGGAACGTAAGAAGAGGCTGTTCAGCCCCTCGAGCCTGTTCCGCCATTCAGTGAGATCATGACTGATCTGCGACCTAACTCCATATACCTTTGCCCCCGCCCCCCATTCCTTATATCTTTGGTTAATCAAAATCGGTCAAAAGCCCAGCGGGAGATCGAGAGCCAGCAGCAGTGGGTGAGAGGGGAGCGACCTATAAAAGGCCCAGCGGGAGATCGAGAGCCAGCAGCAGTGGGTGAGAGGGGAGCGACCTATCAAAGGCCCAGCGGGAGATCGAGAGCCAGCAGCTGTGGGTGAGAGGGGAGCGACCTATCAAAGGCCCAACGGGAGATCGAGAGCCAGCGGCAGTGGGTGAGAGGGGAGCGACCTATCAAAGGCCCAGCGGGAGATCGAGAGCCAGCGTACCGGTGCAGCTACAGCGGGAGAGAAAGCAAAATAGAAGTAGAAAGTAATCAAAAAGTGACGTCACAGCCAATGTGGTAAGTGATTGGCTGGTGATTGGTGAGTAGCTTTTCTTTTCTTTTTTATATCAGTAAGTGAACTGCAACATTGTTATTACCAATTTAAGGGTATCTAAGGTTAAAACATGGCAGGAGAGCTCGGCCATGTGATATGCTCCTCCTGTACCATGTGGGAACTCGGGGACACTTCCGGTGTCCCTGGGCGCTACGTGTGTGGGAAGTGTATCCGCCTCGAGCTCTTGACGGTCCGCGTTGCGGAATTGGAGCTGAGGGTGGATTCACTCTGGAGCATCCACGATGCTGAGAATGACGTGAGTATCACGTGTAGTGAGTTGGTCTTACCGCAGGAGAAGGGTCCACAGCCAGATAGGGAATGGAAGACCAGCAGGAAGAGCAGTGCAAGAAAGATAGTGCAGGGGTCCCCTGTGGTCATCCCCCTGCAAAACAGATACACTGCTTTGAGTACTGTTGGGGAGGATGACTCATCAGGGGAGGGCAGCAGCAGCCAAGTTCATGGCACCATAGGTGGCTCTGCTGCAAAGGAGGGCAGGAAAAAGAGTGGGAGCGCGATAGTGATAGGGGATTCGATGGTGAGGGGAATAGATAGGCGTTTCTGCGGACGCAACCGAGACTCCAGGATGGTATGTTGCCTCCCTGGTGCAAGGGTCAAGGATGTCTCGGAGCGGGTGCAGGACATTCTGAAATGGGAGGGAGAACAGCCAGTTGTCGTGGTGCACATTGGTACCAACGACATAGGTAAAAAAAGGGATGAGGTCCTACGAAAAGAATTTAAGGAGCTAGGAGCTAAATTAAAAAGTAGGACCTCAAAAGTAGTAATCTCGGGATTGCTACCAGTGCCACGTGCTAGTCAGAATAGGAATCGCAGGATAGCGCAGATGAATACATGGCTTGAGCAGTGGTGCAGCAGGGAGGGATTCAAATTCTTGGGGCATTGGAACCGGTTCTGGGGGAGGTGGGACCAGTACAAACCGGACGGTCTGCACCTGGGCAGATCCGGAACCAATGTCCTAGGGGGAGTGTTTGCTAGTGCTGTTGGGGAGGAGTTAAACTAATATTGCAGGGGGATGGGAACCTATGCAGGGAGACAGAGGGAGACAAAAATGAGGCAAAAGCAAAAGACAGAAAGGAGATGAGGAAAAGTGGAGGGCAGAGAAACCCAAGGCAAAGAACAAAAAGGGCCACTGTACAGCAAAATTCTAGAAGGACAAAGGGTGTTAAAAAAGCAAGCCTGAAGGCTTTGTGTCTTAATGCAAGGAGTATCCGCAATAAGGTGGATGAATTAATTGTGCAAATAGATGTTAACAAATATGATGTGATTGGGATTACGGAGACGTGGCTCCAGGATGATCAGGGCTGGGAACTCAACATCCAGGGGTATTCAACATTCAGGAAGGATAGAATAAAAGGAAAAGGAGGTGGGGTAGCATTGCTGGTTAAAGAGGAGATTAATGCAATAGTTAGGAAAGACATTAGCTTGGATGATGTGGAATCTATATGGGTAGAGCTGCAGAACACTAAAGGGCAAAAATCGTTAGTGGGAGTTGTGTACAGACCTCCAAACAGTAGTAGTGATGTTGGGGAGGGCATCAAACAGGAAATTAGGAGTGCATGCAATAAAGGTGTAGCAGTTATAATGGGTGACTTTAATATGCACATAGATTGGGCTAGCCAAACTGGAAGCAATACGGTGGAGGAGGATTTCCTGGAATGCATAAGGGATGGTTTTCTAGACCAATATGTCGAGGAACCAACTAGGGGGGAGGCCATCTTAGACTGGGTGTTGTGTAATGAGAGAGGATTAATTAGCAATCTCATTGTGCGAGGCCCCTTGGGGAAGAGTGACCATAATATGGTGGAATTCTGCATTAGGATGGAGAATGAAACAGTTAATTCAGAGACCATGGTCCAGAACTTAAAGAAGGGTAACTTTGAAGGTATGAGGCATGAATTGGCTAAGATAGATTGGCTAATGATACTTAAGGGGTTGACTGTGGATGGGCAATGGCAGACATTTAGAGACCGCATGGATGAATTACAACAATTGTACATTCCTGTCTGGCGTAAAAATAAAAAAGGGAAGGTGGCTCAACCGTGGCTATCTAGGGAAATCAGGGATAGTATTAAAGCCAAGGAAATGGCATACAAATTGGCCAGAAATAGCAGCGAACCTGGGGACTGGGAGAAATTTAGAACTCAGCAGAGGAGGACAAAGGGTTTGATTAGGGCAGGGAAAATGGAGTACGAGAAGAAGCTTGCAGGGAACATTAAGGCGGATTGCAAAAGTTTCGATAGGTATGTAAAGAAAAAAAGGTTAGTAAAGACAAATGTAGGTCCCCTGCAGTCAGAATCAGGGGAAGTCATAACGGGGAACAAAGAAATGGCAGACCAATTGAACAAGTACTTTGGTTCAGTATTCACTAAGGAGGACACAATCAACCTTCCAGATATAAAAATGGTCAGAGGGTCTATTAAGGAGGAGGAACTGAGGGAAATCTTTATTAGTCGGGAAATTGTGTTGGGGAAATTGATGGGATTGAAGGCCGATAAATCCCCAGGGCCTGATGGACTGCATCCCAGAGTACTTAAGGAGGTGGCCTTGGAAATAGCGGATGCATTGACAGTCATTTTCCAACATTCTATTGACTCTGGATCAGTTCCTATGGAGTGGAGGGTAGCCAATGTAACCCCACTTTTTAAAAAAGGAGGGAGAGAGAAAGCAGGGAATTATAGACCGGTCAGCCTGACCTCAGTAGTGGGTAAAATGATGGAATCAATTATTAAGGATGTCATAGCAGCGCATTTGGAAAATGGTGACCTGATAGGTCCAAGTCAGCATGGATTTGTGAAAGGGAGATCATGCTTGACAAATCTTCTGGAATTTTTTGAGGATGTTTCCAATAAAGTGGACAAAGGAGTACCAGTTGATGTGGTATATTTGGACTTTCAGAAGGCTTTCGACAAGGTCCCACACAGGAGATTAATGTGCAAAGTTAAAGCACATGGGATTGGGGGTAGTGTGCTGACGTGGATTGAGAACTGGTTGTCAGACAGGAAGCAAAGAGTAGGAGTAAATGGGTACTTTTCGGAATGGCAGGCAGTGACTAGTGGGGTACCGCAGGGTTCTGTGCTGGGGCCCCAGCTGTTTACATTGTACATTAATGATTTAGACGAGGGGATTAAATGTAGTATCTCCAAATTTGCGGATGACACTAAGTTGGGTGGCAGTGTGAGCTGCGAGGAGGCTGCTATGAGGCTACAGAGTGACTTGGATAGGTTAGGTGAGTGGACAAATGCGTGGCAGATGAAGTATAATGTGGATAAATGTGAGGTTATCTACTTTGGTGGTAAAAACAGAGAGACAGACTATTATCTGAATGGTGACAGGTTAGGAAAAGGGAAGGTGCAACGAGACCTGGGTGTCATGGTACATCAGTCATTGAAGGTTGGCATGCAGGTACAGCAGGCGGTTAAGAAAGCAAATGGATGTTGGCCTTCATAGCGAGGGGATTTGAGTACAGGGGCAGGGAGGTGTTGCTACAGTTGTACAGGGCCTTGGTGAGGCCACACCTGGGGTATTGTGTACAGTTTTGGTCTCCTAACTTGAGGAAGGACATTCTTGCTATTGAGGGAGTGCAGCGAAGATTCACCAGACTGATTCCCGGGATGGTGGGACTGACCTATCAAGAAAGACTGGATCAACTGGGCTTGTATTCACTGGAGTTCAGAAGAGTGAGAGGGGACCTCATAGAAACGTTTAAAATTCTGACGGGTTTGGACAGGTTGGATGCAGGAAGAATGTTCCCAATGTTGGGGAAGTCCAGAACCAGGGGTCACAGTCTAAGGATAAGGGGTAAGCCATTTAGGACCGAGATAAGGAGAAACTTCTTCACCCAGAGAGTGGTGAACCTGTGGAATTCTCTACCATAGGAAGTAGTTGAGGCCAATTCACTAAATATATTCAAAAGGGAGTTAGATGAAGTCCTTACTACTCGGGGGATCAAGGGGTATGGCGTGAAAGCAGGAAGTGGGTACTGAAGTTTCATGTTCAGCCATGAACTCATTGAATGGCGGTGCAGGCTAGAAGGGCTGAATGGCCTGCTCCTGCACCTATTTTCTATGTTTCTATGTTTCTTAATCTCAGATTTAAAATTAACAATTGATCCAGCATCAATTGCCATTTGTGGAAGAGAATTCCAAACTTCTCCCACCCTGTGTGTGTAGAAGTGTTTCCTAATTTCACTCCCGAAAGGCCTGGCTCTCATTTTTAGACTGTGCCCCCTAGTCCTAGACTCCCCAACCAGCGGGAATAGTGTCTCTCTATCTTCCCTATCTGTTCCCCTTAATATCTTTAAAATCTTAACCTACTATTTGATTGCGGAGATCATTGTGGCTAAGTCCAATTCTGCTGTCACCAGAAGTCCATACGAGGAATCACTGGATAGCGATCAGGAATGGGACCCCTAGTTGATTTCCCCGCCCACCTTAACTCGATGGCGATTAGACCAAAAGTAAAATACAACAACAACTTGCATTTATACAGCGCCTTTAACCGAGGAAAACATCCAAAGTCACGTCACAGGTGCGTAAATCAGACAACGTTTGACACAGAGCCACATAAGGGGATATTGGGGCCGATGGGCAAAAGCTTGGTTAAAGAGGTAGGTTTTAAGGAACGTTTTAAAGGAGGAGAGAGTGGCGGGGGGGGGGGGGGGGGGGGTTGGGTATGGGGAGGGAGTTCCAGAGCTTGGGGTCCAGGCAGCTGAAGGCACGGCCCCCAATGGGGTTAAGCGATTACAATCAGGGATGCTCAAAGGTGGAATTAGAGGTACGCAGACATCCCGGGTATCAACATACCAAAAACAGATTATCTAGGTCATTATCACATTGCTGTGTGTGGGAGCTTGCTGTGCGCAAATTGGCTGCCGCGTTTCCCACATAACAACAGTGACTACACTCCAAAAGTACTTCATTGGCTGTAAAGTGCTTTGGGACGTCCGGTGGTCGTGAAAGGCGCCATTGAAATGCAGGTCTTTGTTTCTTTATCAGTCTTTTGAAGTTCCCCCTTCCATCTCCTGCTCACTAGCCTCCTGTCCCCCTTCACAGAAAACATGACTTCCGCAAGACGGGTGGTTGCCGTCATGGTGGGTGTTTGTGTCGTGAGCTCACTATATTGGGAGCAGTTTGAACAAACTTGCCATTGCGTGCATGATTACACAAGGCACAGTCAGGCCTATTTTTAGCAAGGGGATAATGACACAGCTTTTTGGTATTAGTTATTGTTCGAGGTGCCAACTCAGAATATTAAATCGGAAACATTTTATTCACATCACACTCTTTTGAAGAAATTAAATGTCTGGAGGTAAAGTTAAGAACATGAAATTACAGAGCCAGTAAAGCAATTTATATAGCAACTCCCAAAGCACTCTGCAGACAACAAAGTACTTTTGAAGTGTTATAATGCAGGGAAGCACAACTCTGCAGTGCAGTACTGAGGGAGTGCCACACTGTCGGAGGTGAGATTGCACCAAATATTACAGCCCACAGCTCAGAATGCCTAGTAGCATGCTAGCACAAAGATTTGTTCTCAGGTGTCTGGAGTGGGACTTGAACCCACAGCCTACTGACTCGGAGGTGAGAGTGCTGCCCACTGAGCCATGGCTGACAGGTGAAGATTGTTGCTGATCCATCCCTAAGTTCGACAGGAGCTGTCTTGTGGTCGCGGGCTGTCCAATACCCTAGCCACGGACCTGCTTTGTGATGTTAAGTCATCTACCGAGCAGTTTCCTGATTAAAGGTAAACTTCCCAGCAGAAACAGCTCCAGTGGGGAATAAAAATAACACACGAAGCCTAAAGCAGCGTGAAACATAGAAACATAGAAAATAGGTGCAAGAGTAGGCCATTTGGCCCTTCGAGCCTGCACCACCATTCAATATGATCATGGCTGATCATGCAATTTCAGTACCCCATTCCTGCTTTCTCTCCATGCCCCTTGATCCCTTTAGACATAAGGGCCACATCTAACTCCCTTTTGAATATATCTAACGAACTGGCCTCAACAACTTTCTGTGGTAAAGAATTCCAGAGGTTCACAATTCTCTGAGTGAAGAAGTTTCTCCTCATCTCAGTCCTAAATGGCTTACCCCTTATCCTTAGACTGTGAGCCCTGGTTCTGGACTTCCCCAACATCGGGAACATTCTTCCTGCATCTAACCTGTCCTGTCCTGTCAGAATTTTACATGTTTCTATGAGATCCCCTCTCATTCTTCTAAATTCCAGTGAATATAAGCCTAGTCGATCCAGTCTTTCTTCATATGTCAGTCCTGCCATCCCGGGAATCAGTCTGGTGAACCTTCGCTGTACTCCCTCAATAGCAAGAATGTCCTTCAATTCAATTCATTCCTGGGATGTGGGCGTCGCTGGCAAGGCCGTCATTTATTGCCCATGCCCCATTGCCCCTTGAGAAGGTGGTGGTGAGCCGCCTTCTTGAACCGCTGCAGTCCGTGTGGTGAAGGTGCTCCCACAGTGCTGTTAGGGAGGGAGTTCCAAGATTGTGACCCAGCGACGATGAAGGAACGGCCGATATATTTCCAAGTCGGGATGGTGTGTGACTTGGAGGGGAACTTGGAGGTGGTGGTGTTCCCATGCGCCTGCTGCCCTTGGCCTTCGAGGCGGTGGGGATCGCGGGTTTGGGAGGTGCTGCCGAAGAAGCCTTGGCGAGTTGCCGCAGGCTGCTCGTTATCTTAGTGTTCTCTCTGGAACAGAGGAGGCCGGGGGAGAGCTGATCGAGGTATATAAAATTATGAGGGGCCTGGATAGGAAGGACCTATTTCCCTTAGCAAACGGGTCAACAACCAGGGGGCATAGCTTTAAAGCACTTGGGGGGAGGTTTAGAGGAGAGTTGAGCGGAAATGACTTCACCCAGAAAGTGGTGGGGGTCTGGAACTCACGGCCTGAAAGAGTGGTAGAGGCAGAAACCCTCACCACATTTAAAAAGTACCTGGATATTGTGGTAGATTCTTTACGACATCACAAACACACAAATACAAGATGGCTCCAAAACATCATGTGACTTTTATTGTATTTACATTAGCAGTTGCATTACCGCAGTAGTCCACTAGGAGTAGCTCTATATTACAAATATAAGAACAATAAGAAATAGGAGCAGGAGGAGGCCATTCGGCCCCTCGAGCCTGCTCTGCCATTCAATAACATCATGGCTGATCTGATCTTGGCCTCAACTCCACTTCCCTGCCCACTCCCCGTAACCTTTGACTCCCTTTTCGCTCAAAAATCTGTCTATCTCCACCTTAAATATATTCAATGACCCAGCCTCCACAGCTCTCTGGGGCAGAGAATTCCACAGATTAACGACCCTCTGAGAGAAGAAATTCCTCCTCATCTCAGTCTTAAATGGGCGGCCCCTTATTCTGAAACTATGCCCCCTAGTTCTAGATTCCCCCAAGAGGGGAAACATCTTCTCTGCATCCACCTTGTTGAGCCCCCTCATTACAGAAACATAGAAACATAGAAAATAGGTGCAGGAGTAGGCCATTCGGCCCTTCGAGCCTGCACCACCACTCAATAAGATCATGGCTGATCATTCCCTCAGTACCCCTTTCCTGCTTTCTCTCCATACCCCTTGATCCCTGTAGCCGTAAGGGCCACATCTAACTCCCTCCTGAATATATCCAACGAACTGGCCTCAACAACTCTCTGCAGTAGAGAATTCCACAGGTTAACAACTCTCTGAGTGAAAAGTTTCTCCTCATCTCAGTCCTAAATGGCCTACCCCTTATCCTTAGACTGTGTCCCCTGGTTCTGGACTTCTCCAACATCAGGAACATTCTTACAGGCCCAGTCGATCCAGTCTCTCCTCATATGCCAGTCCTGCCATCCCGGGAATCAGTCTGGTGAACCTTCGCTGCGCTCCCTCAATAGCAAGAATATCCTTCCTCAGATTAGGAGACCAAAACTGAACACAATATTCCAGGTGAGGCCTCACCAAAGCCTTGTACAACTGCAGTAAGACCTCCCTGCTCCTATACTCAAATCCCCTAGCTATGAAGGCCAACATGCCATTTGCCTTCTTCACCACCTGCTGTACCTGCATGCCAACTTTCAATGACTGATGTACCATGACACCCAGCTCTCATTGCAACTCCCCTTTTCCTAATCTGCAGCCATTCAGGTAATATTCTGCCCTCGTGTTTTTGCCCCCAAAGTGGATAACCTCACATTTATCCACATTATACTGCATCTGCCTTGCATTTGCCCACTCACCTAACCTGTCCAAGTCACCCTGCAGCCTCTTAGCATCCTCCTCGCAGCTCACACCGCCATCCAGCTTAGTGTCATCTGAAAACTCAGAGGTTTCACACTTCCTTCATCTAAATCATTGATGTATATTGTAAATAGCTGGGGTCCCAGCACTGAGCCCTGCAGCACCCCATTAGTCACTGCCTGCCACTCTGAAAAGGACCCGTTTATCCCGACTCTACTTCCTGTTCTCCAACCAGTTCTTTATCCACGTCAATATATTACTACCAATACCATGTGCTTTAATTTTGCACACCAATCTCTTGTGTGGGAACTTGTAAAAAGCCTTTTGAAAGTCCAAATTCACCACATCCACAGGTTTTCCCTTGTCCACTCTACTAGTTACATCCTCAAAAAATTCTAGAAGATTTGTCAAGCATGATTTCCCTTTCATAAATCCATGCTGACTTGGACCGATCCTGTCACTGCTTTCCAAATGCGCTGCTATTTCATCTTTATAATCGATTCTGACATTTTCCCCACTACTGATGTTAGGCTAACCGGTCTATAATTCTCTGTTTTCTCTCTCCCTCCTTTCTTAAAAAGTGGAGTTACATTAGCTACCCTCCAGTCCATAGGAACTGATCCAGAGTCGATAAACTGCTAGAAAATGATCACCAAGGCATCCACTATTTCTAGGGCCACTTCCTTAAGTACTCTGGGATGTAGACTATCAGGCCCCAGGGATTTATTGGCCTTCAATCCCATCAATTTCCCTAACACAATTTCATGACTAATTAGGATTTCCTTCAGTTCCTCTTTCTCACTAGACCCTCTGTCCCTTAGTATTTCTGGAAGGTTATTTGTGTCTTCCTTCGTGAAGAAAGAACCAAAGTATTTGTTCAATTGGTCTGCCATTTCTTTGTTCCCCATTATAAATTCACCTGATTCTGACTGCAAGGGACCTACATTTGTCTTCACTAATCTTTTTCTCTTCACATATCTATAGAAGCTTTTGCTGTCAGTTTTTATGTTCCCAGCAAGCTTGCTCTCATACTCTATTTAATTAAACCCTTTGTCCTCCTCTGCTGAATTCTAAATTTCTCCCAGTCCTCAGGTTTGTTGCTTTTTATGGCCAATTTATATGCCTCTTCCTTGGATTCAACACTATCCTTAATTTCCCTTGTTAGCCACGGTTGAGCCACCTTCCCCATTTTATTTTTACTCCAGACAGGGATGTACAATTGTTGAAGTTCATCCATGTGATCTTTAAATGTTTGCCATTGCCTATCCATCGTCAACCCTTTAAGTATCATTCGCCAGTCTATTCTAGCCAATTCACGCCTCATAGCATCAAAGTTACCTTTCCCCAAGTTCAGGACCCTAGTCTCTTAACTGTGTCACTCTCCATCTTAATAAAGAATTCTACCATATTATGGTCACTCTTTCCCAAGGAGCCTCGCACAACAAGATTGCTAATTAGTCCTTTCTCATTACATATCACCCAGTCTTATAAGTTTGATTCAGACCACCTCTCATTCTTCTAAACTCCAATGAGTATAGGCCCAACCTCTCAGGAATCAACCTAGTGAACCTTCTCTGAACTGCCTCCAATGTAAGTATATCCCTCCTTAAATAAGGAGACCATATGCACTTGAAGTGCCGTAACCTACAGGGCTACGGACCAGGAACTGGAAAGTGGGATTAGGCTGGATAGCTTTTTGTCGGCCAGCACAGACACGATGGGCTGAAATAGCCTCCTTCTGCACTGTAAATCTCTATGATGCTATTATTTATCCTTTGCAAAATAATTAGGCCTCTTCGAAAGAGCCTGAGATGATCAATGCTTTATTCTTAACTTCTCCCTTTAGCTGTACATTTGCATGAATCAAATGTTACCCTGCAGTAAAAACACTTGGTTAGAAAAAGGCAAATGTCAGTGCAGTAGAGTAGAGTCAACGAGCACCGGACTTTTTGCAGTCAAAGCAAGCAAAACAGGAAACGCTGTCAGCTCTGAGAGACATTTATTCTCTGGAAACCTGGGGGTGAGGTCTAAAACGAACCCATCCCGCGGTTCCATGGGAGAACATGAGTGGGCGCTGCATGCGTCAGAAGGAAGTCCCCGGAGCAAGAGGAGGAATAAATTGCAGAGGACAGAGTTTGGGTTTACTTTGATGAGGTTTTCATTGAAATTAAAAATGATTTCATGGTGGTTTCATTAATCAAACACCCAAACTTAAAGAAAAGAAAGAGAAAGAATGCATTTATATAGCGCCTCTCCCCATCTCAGGATGTCCCAAAGCGCTTTACAGCCAATGAAGTACTTATTGAAGTGTAGTCACTGTTGTAATGTGGGCAACACGGCAGCCAATTTGTGCACAGCAAGCTCCCACACACAGCAATGTGATAATGAAAAGATAATCTGTTTTAGTGATGTTGATTGAGGGATAAATATTGGCCCCAGGACACCGGGGAGAACTCCCCTGCTCTTCTTTGAATTAATGTCACGGGATCTTTTACACCCACCGGAGAGAGCTGACAGAGTCACCGTTTAATGGCTCACCTGAAAGACGGCACCTCCGACAGTACTGCGCTCCCTCAGCACTGCACTGGAGTGTCAGCCTAGATTATGTGTTGAAATCTCTGGAGTGGGACTTGAATCCACAACCTCCTGACTCGGCCATTTAGGAATGAGATGAGGAGGAATTTCTTCACTCAGAGGGTGGTGAATCTTTGGAATTCCCTGCCCCAGAGGGCTGTGGATATTGAATCGTTGAGTATATTCAAGACAGAGATAGATTTTTGGACTCGAGCGGAATCAAAGGATATGGGGATCAGGCAGGAAAGTGGAGTTGATGTCGAAGATCAGCCATGATCTTAATGCCACCGACACCTGGGAGTCCCTGGCCAAAGACCAGTCCGCCCTAAGTGGAGGAAGTGCATCCGGGAGGGCACTGAGCACCTCGAGTCTCATCGCCGAGAGCATGCAGAAACCAAGCGCAGGCAGCGGAAGGAGCGTGCGGCAAACCAGTCCCACCCACCCCTTCCCTCAACGACTATCTGTCCCACCTGTGACAGGGACTGTGGCTCTCGTATTGGACTGTTCAGCCACCTAAGAACTCATTTTAAGAGTGGAAGCAAGTCTTCCTCGATTCCAAGGGACTGCCTATACCCTCGGAAGACTTGTTTCCACTCCTGAAGTGAGTTCTTTGGTGGCTGAACAATTCAATATGGTCCCGCCTCCACAGAGTTCGCTTCGCCATCAAAAACGAGCTGGTTGACCGCCTCAAAGACTCCCCCTGCGGGGCTAACGAACGCCTCATGACTCTTCGACTCACCCTATCCAGGAACCAGTGCACCACAGTCATCAGCGCGTACGCCCCAACACTCGATGCAACTGATGAGGCCAAAGAAGGTTTTTACTCCAACCTCGAAAGATCCCTGTCCTGCGTCCTCCCGGGCGACAAACTGCCTATGATGATGATGACGATGACGGAGCAGGCTCGAGGGGCCGAATGGCCGACTCCTGCTCCTAATTCTTATGACTCAGAGGCAAGAGTGCTACCAACTGAGTCACACAAGAAATAGGAGCAGGAGTAGCCCATACGGCCCCTCGAGCCTGCTCCGCCATTCAATAAGATCATGGCTGATCTGATCTTGGCCTCAACTCCACTTCCCTGCACGCTCCCCATAACGTCACGGCTAACACCTACCCACGAACCCCCCTGTAGGAAACCAGGCGAGGGTAGGACTGAGCTCAGTAGCGATGCTCCCCTCAAGTAAGTAGCTTACCGGCATTCTAGGGGTAATTTGTGCGCCAGACAAAGCTGGGGCCCCTTTTTTGTGAATACGCAGATGAGAAGCATGGACACTTGGCTGGGATACCGGGGAGCGTTGGCATCCGTGGGACTGAACCCCAGCCAGTGCCCTTCGGAAAGGAAAGCCAGAAATTGGAGGGTTTCATAGAAATCTAGGATGAAGAGACAAATATGCAAACACATAATGGGCAGGAAAAGACCTGCTGGTCCATCAAGCCCACCGCACACTCATGATGGCCGGGGGCATCGGGATTGGCCAATTCGCACCCATCCCCACCGGCTTCACTCCCAGCCCTTTGATCCCACTGTAGCCTCTTGGTACACCCCAATCCGCTATTTCATATTTATCTTTGTCAGCCGGGGCTCAGTGGGTACCACTCTCGCCTCTGAGTCAGAAGGCTGTGGGTTTAAGTTCTACTCCAGAGACTTGAGTACAAAAAAAATCTAGGCTGACACTCCCAGTGCAGTACTGAGGGAGCGCCGCACTGTCGGAGGGGCAGTGCTGAGGGAGTGCTGCACTGTCGGAGGGTAGTACTGAGGGAGCGCCGCACTGTCGGAGGGGCAGTACTGAGGGAGCGCCGCACTGTCGGAGGGGCAGTACTGAGGGAGCGCCACACTGTCGGAGGGGCAGTACTGAGAGAGCGCTGCACTGTCGGAGGGCTGTACTGAGGGAGCACCGCACTGTCGGAGGGCAGTGCTGAGGGAGCACCGCACTGTCGGAGGGCAGTAATGAGGGAGCGCCACACTGTCGGAGGGGCAGTACCGAGGGAGCGCCGCACTGTGGGAGAGACAGTACTGAGGGAGCGCCGCACTGTCGGAGGGGCAGTACCGAGGAAGCGCCGCACTGTCGGAGGGGCAGTACTGAGGGAGCGCCGCACTGTTGGAGGTGCCGTCTTTCGGATGAGACGTTAAACTGAGGTCCCGTCTGCCCTCTCAAGTGGATGTAAAAGTTCCCACGGCACTATTTCGCAGGGGAGTTATATCCCCGATGTCCTGGGGCCAATATTTATCCCTCAATCAACATAACAAAAAAAACAGATTATCTGGGTCATTATCACATGGCTGTTTGTGGGAGCTTGCTGTGCGCTAGTTGGCTGCTGCGTTTCTCACATTACAGCAGTGACTGCACTCCAAAAAGTACTTCATTGGCTGTAAAGCGCCTTGAGTCGTCCGGGGGTTGTGAAAGGCGCTATATAAATCCAAGTGTTTCTTTCTAACTACATCTTTAAAAATTGAAGTGGGAAGATCAAAAAGGCTAAAGAATAACGCTATGGATCTGAGCAAACCTGCGTCAGTGCTGGTCACAGAACTTCCCACCAGTCAGCGGCAAGCCTCAATAAGCTAAACAGAGCCAGAAACACAACACTTGACGCAGAGATTGCTCTGGTTGCCGTAGCAACCCTCAGACTTGACTAAACTTGGCTTGAATTGTGAGATATTTCTCAACGGTCTTCTTGGCCGTATAATTACAATTTCACATTTCTTGGTCAGACTTGTAATGATTGTAATGCAGAGCTCTGTGTCTGTCGTTACCCCCCCCCTGCCCCCATCCCCCCCCCGCCCCCCACACCCCCACAATATCTTCGAAAACTCATGGCTCTGTCTCCAAGTACAGGCACAATAGGCCCAATGGCCTCATTCTCTGCTGTAACAGGAAGCAAATGGTATGTTAGCTTGTGTTGCAGAGGAATAAGAGTAAAGACGTCTTACTGCAATTATACGGGGCATTGGTGAGGCCACACCTGGAGTACTGCGCACAGTTCTGGTCTCCTTACCTCAGGGAAGATATACTTGCTTCAACGGGAGTGCAGTGAAGGATCACCAGACTGATTCCTGGGATGGGGGGACTGCCCTATGAGGAGAGGTTGTGCAGACTAGGCCGATATTCTCTAGAGTTTAGAAGAATGAGAGGTGATCTCATTGGAACACATACAATTCTTACGGGGCTTGACAGGGTTAATGCCGAGTCAATGTTTCCCCCGGGGCTGGGGAGTCTAGAACCAGGGGTCACAGTCTCAGCATAAGGGGTCGGCCATTTAAGACTGAGATGAGGAGGAATTTCTTCACTCAGCGGGTGGTGAATCTTTGGAAGTCTCTGCCCCAGAGGGCTGTGGAGGCTGGGTCATTGAATATATTCAAGGCGGAGATAGACAGATTTTTGGGAACCAAGGAAATCAAGGGACATGGGGACAGTGAGAGATGGTAGAGTTGAGGTCAAAGATCAGCCATGATCTTATTGAATGGCGGAGCAGACTCGAGGGGCCAAATGGCTGACTCCTGCTCATAATTCTTATGTTCTTATGTTCAAAGATTCTATAGGGGGCATAGTTTCAGAATAAGGGGTTGCACATTTAAAACCGAGATGAGGAGGAATTTCTTCTTTCAGTGTGTCGTGAATCTTTGGAATTCTCTGCCCCAGAGAGCTGTGGAGGCTGGGTCATTGAATATATTCAAGGCGGAGATAGACAGATTTTTGAAAGATAAGGGAGTGAAGGGTTATGGGGAGCGGGCGGGGAAGTGGAGCTGAGTCCATGATCAGATCAGCCATGATCGTATTGAATGGCGGAGCAGGCTCGAGGGGCCGAATGGCCGACTCCTGCTCCTATTTCTTACGTTCTTATTCTATGAAGTACAGCTCCTTCCCCTTCCCCAGTCTTCCCTTTTCCCTACTTTTTCTTTTCAATCCCGTAATGACGATCTCTCCCCCTCTTCCTCTTCTCCGCTCCAAACCCCAGAATTACCTGCAGATGTTCCCTGCCCTCCCTCATCGCCCACCAAGCATCTGTCCGGGCCTCTGACTCGGAGCTGTTCGCGAGCAGAAGTCTCCGAGGGGAAGAAAGAAGAAATTGGAGAAGGTTCAGGAACTCCCACAGACAATCCTTCACTCCATTCGCCTGTCCTTATGAATAATCATAATCAGCTGGAGTGCAGACTGGCTAAAAGTCGGACAACTTAATGAAAAGTCTGCTTCAGCAATTACTTCAGTCTGTTAGTCAAAGCTCCCTGTCTTTACGCACAGGCATAGTGAGTGTGGGCGATGGAAGGGTGTGTCTTATGCTTAAATCCTGTGTCCGAGAATGTCATTACATCTGTCTGTGGGGCCAACTAATTGCCGAGCATGAGATCCAGAAATATGCCTTGATAATCCGCTCCCTCTTTATTAAAATGCCACCAATAAGGGATTAAGGGGTTATGGGGAGCAGGCAGGGAAGTGGAACTGAGTCCATGATCAGATCAGCCATGATCGTATTAAAATGGCAGAGCAGGCTCGAGGGGCCGTATGGCCGACTCCTGCTCCTATTTCTTATGTTTTTATGTGGCCCCTGTTAATTTAGCAGAGCCGACAATGACAAACTCAGGTTTAATCAAGGGTTGTTGGGTTTTGCCGTGAGCTCAGGGTTAGAGATGGGGATCGGTGAGTACTGCGAAGAGCTGAGTGTAAATGGGGGGGAAGGCCATTCAGGTACGATAGCTTATTTCCTGCCTGCATTCTGACTCGCACCCAGGTCCCGTTTCACCCGACCTCCCCCCACCCGTGCTCGCCAACCTTACCTTAACTCCCGGTCCGGCAACGTATTCCTTTAAAAAACCCTCTCTGTGTCCTCGCCCCCTTCCCTACCTCTGTAACCCCCCCCCCCCCACCCATCTCCCCCAGCCTCCGATACCGACTCAAATCAGCCGTGATCGTAGTGAATGGCGGAGAAGGCTCGAGGGGCCGAATGGCCGACTCCTAATGTTTATGTTCTCATCTCTGTGCTCCTCCGCTTCTGGCCTCTTGCCCCCCACCCCCCTCCCCCGCGGCCCCCCCCACCACTTCCATTGGCTGCCGAGCCCTGAGCTCTGGAACTCCCTCCCTAAACCTCTCTGCCTCTTTCCACCTTTAAGACGTTCCTCAGAAGCGACTTCTTTGACTGAGCTTTTGCCCACCTGCCCTAATGTCCCCTGATGTGTCTCGGTGTCAAATTTTGTCCGGTAGCCAAGTTGCAAATTCGATTTGGACGCACAGTCAAGTGTTGTTGGAAGTGCTGTGAAAACTATCCCATAATGTAGGCTGCCAGAGTAAGAAACAGCACTGGCACCAATGCTCAAGTTCCCACAGAGGCAGTCTGCAATGTAAACCCGACGCAACATGTCTCAAACACTTCAATTAAATATATATATATATATCTCAAGGTTTGTCGATGAGAAGTGCACCCGGGGGCCAGGCTTATTGGCACAGATTCCTTGCGGCACACACCCCCTGCTCTTTCTCACATTTACCCTGGCATGTGAACAAGTTTCGAGCCTCCTCTGGCCACGTCAGTGATGTCTGCCGCAAGTTGTCCCCAGGGACTGCAGATAAACAAAAAAATTACTCATTTCAAAGAACGAGCAAACTGACAGTCAGAAGCAAATTTTAAAATCACTTTATGGAAAGAAAGAAAGAATGGGAAGGAAGGGAAGGAAGAAAGACTTGCATTTATATAGCGCCTTTCACAACCACCGGACGTCTCAAAGCGCTTTACAGCCAATGAAGTACGTTTGGAGTGCAGTCACTGTTGTAATGTGGGAAACACAGCAGCTAATTTGCGCACAGCAAGCTCCCACACACAGCAATGTGATAACGACCAGATAATCTGTTTTAGTGATGTTGATTGAGGGATAAATATTGGCCCCAGGACACCGGGGAGAACTCCCCTGCTCTTCTTCGAAAATAGTGCCGTGGGATTTTTTATGTCCACCTGAGAGAGCAGACGGGGCCTCGGTTTAACGTCACATCCGAAAGACGGCACCTCCCACAGTGCCCCCGGTGTGTCTGGAGCTGCACCTTCCAGTGCTCTGCCGAGCCAAGCTCACCGGAGCGTTAGAGTCGCACTGAGCGGCGATTACGGAATTGTTAGAGGAGCCTGCGTACGACCCACAGTCCCAGCGATGCAGTACTGCCGCAGACAGTCACTCTCAGCATTCAATTCAACCCACAACCAGCCGTTTCTTTTCTCTGGCTCAGGATGAACAGCCAGAGCGAACTGAGCACTCCCCTACCTAACCATGTGATAAACCATGTGATGAGACATTATACCCTCCATCCCCGTGGAGTACAGTGCCAGATGTGGCTTAGTGGGCAGCATGCTCGCCTCTGAGTCAGGAGGTCGTGGGTTCAAGTTTCACTCCAAAGGCCTGAGCTCAAAGATTCAGACTGCAGCAGTACTGAGGGAGTGCTGCACTGTTGGAGGGGCAGTACTGAGGGAGTGTCGGAGGGGCACTACTGAAGGAGCGCCGCACTGTCGGAGGGACAGTACTGAGGGAGCACTGTACTGTCGGAGGGGCAGCACTGAGGGAGTGCCGCACTGTTGGAGGGGCAGTACTGAGGGAGTGTCGGAGGGGCAGTACTGAAGGAGCGCCGCACTGTTGGAGGGACAGTACTGAGGGAGTGCCGCACTGCCGGAGGGGCAGTACTGAGGGATTGCTGCACTGTCGGAGGGGCAGTACTGAGGGAGCGCCGCACTGTCGGAGGAGCAGTACTGAAGGAGCGCCGCACTGTCGGAGGGGCAGTACTGAGGGAGTGCCGCACTGTCGGAGGGGCAGTACTGAGGGAGCGCCGCACTGCCGGAGGGGCAGTACTGAGGGAGCGCCGCACTGTCGGAGGAGCAGTACTGAAAGAGTGCCGCACTGCCGGAGGGGCAGTACTGAGGGAGTGCCGCACTGCCGGAGGGGCAGTACTGAGGGATTGCTGCACTGTGGGAGGGGCAGTACTGAGGGAGCGCCGCACTGTCGGAGGGGCAGTACTGAGGGAGTGCTGCACTGTGGGAGGGGCACTACTGAGGGAGCGTCGGAGGGGCAGTACTGAGGGATTGCTGCACTGTCGGAGGGGCACTACTGAGGGAGCGCCGCACTGTTGGAGGGACATAACTGAGGGAGCACCGTACTGTCGGAGGGGCAGTACTGAGGGAGCGCCGCACTGTCGGAGGGACAGTACTGAGGGAGCACTGCACTGTCGGAGGGGCAGTACTGAGGGAGCACTGCACTGTCGGAGGGGCAGTACTGAGGGAGCACTGCACTATCAGAGGGGCAGTACTGAGGGAGCACTGCACTGTCGGAGGGGCAGTACTGAGGGAGCATTGTACTGTCGGAGGGGCAGTACTGAGGGAGCACTGCACTGTCGGAGGGGCAGTACTGAGGGAGCACTGCACTGTCGGAGGGGCGGTACTGAAGGAGCACTGCACTATCAGAGGGGCAGTACTGAGGGAGCACTGCACTGTCGGAGGGGCAGTACTGAGGGAGCACTGCACTATCAGAGGGGCAGTACTGAGGGAGCACTGCACTGTCGGAGGGGCAGTACTGAAGGAGCACTGCACTATTGAGTTGCATGGTTTTTGCAGCTTGACAGCTGCAGGAAAAATGCAGGGAACAGTGCCAGCCCTTATACATGGCCTTCTTCGACCTTACAAATGCCTTTGACACTCTGTTTTGGATGCTCCCAAAAGTTCGTCACCATCCTCCGCCTGCTCCATGACGACATGCAGGTCGTGATCCTTAGTAACAGATCCATCACAGACCCAATCCACGTCCGGACCGGGGTCAAGCAGGGCTGTGCCATCGCCACAACCCTCTTCTCAATCTTCCTCGCTGCCACGCTCCACCTCACAGTCGACAAGCTCCCCGCTGGAGTGGAACTAAACTACAGAACCTGTTCAACCTTCGCCATCTCCAGGCCAGGTCCATGACCACCCCAACCTCTGTCGTCGAGCTACAGTACGCGAACGATGTCTGCGTCTGTACACATACAGAGGCTGAACTCCAGGACATAGTCGACGTATTTACCGAGGCGTACGAAAGCATGGGCCTTACGCTAAACATCCGTAAGACAAAGGTCCTCCACCAGCCTGTCCTCGCCGCACAGCACTGCCCCCCAGACATCAAGATTCACGGCGCGGCCCTGGACAATGTGGACCACTTCCCTGATCTCTGGAGCCTCTTATCAACAAGAGTAGGCATTGACAACGAGATCTAACACCGCCTCCAGTGCGCCAGTGCAGCCTTCAGCTGCCTGAGGAAAAGAATGTTTGAAGACCAGGCCCTCAAAACTGCCACCAAGCTCATGGTCTGCAGGGCTGTAGTAATACCTGCCCTCCTGTATGGCTCAGAAACATGGACCATGTACAGTAGACACCTCGAGTCACTGGAGAAATACCACCAACAATGTCTCCGCAAGATCCTACAAATCCCCTGGGAGGACAGACGTACCAACATCAGCATCCTCACTCAGGCTAACATCCCCAGCATTGAAGCACTGACCACACTCGATCGGCTCCGCTGGGCGGGTCACACTGTCCGCATGCCAGACACGAGACTCCCAAAGCAAGCGCTCTACTCGGAACTCCTTCACGGCAAACGAGCCAAAGGTGGGCAGCGGAAACGTTACAGGGACACCCTCAAAGCCTCCCTGATAAAGTGCAACACCCCCAACGACACCTGGGAGTCCCTGGCCAAAGACCGCCCTAAGTGGAGGAAGTGTATCCGGGAGGGCGATGAGCACCTCGAGTCTCATCGCCGAGAGCATGCTGAAATCAAGTGCAGGCAGCGGAAGGAGCGTGCGGCAAACCAGTCCCACCCTCCCTTCCCTCAACCACTATCTGTCCCACCTGTGACAGGGATTGTGGTTCCCGTATTGGACTGTTCAGTCACCTAAGGACTCATTTTAAGTGTGGAAGCAAGTCTTCCTCGATTCTGAGGGACTGCCCATGATGAGGATGATGATGGCTGAAGGAGTGCAGCACTGTCGGAGGTGGGGTACTGAGGGCGCGCCGCACTGTTGGAGGGGCAGTACCGAGGGAGCTCCGCACTGTCGGAGGGGCAGTACTGAGGGAGCTCCGGACTGTTGGAGGGGCAGTACTGAGGGAATGCTGCACTGTCGGAGGGGCAGTACTGAGGGAGCGCCGCACTGTCGGAGGGGCAGTACTGAGGGAGCGCCGCACTGTTGGAGGGGCAGTACCGAGGGAGCTCCGCACTGTCGGAGGGGCAGTACTGAGGGAGCTCCGGACTGTTGGAGGGGCAGTACTGAGGGAATGCTGCACTGTCGGAGGGGCAGTACTGAGGGAGCGCTGCAATGTCGGAGGGGCAGTACTGAGGGAATGCTGCACTGTCGGAGGGGCAGTACTGATGGAGTGCTGCATTGTCAGAGGTGCCGTCTTTTGGATGAGACGTTAAACCGAGGTCCCTTCTGCTCTCTCGGGTGGATGTAAAAGATCCCACGGCACTATTTCGAAGAAGAGCAGGGGCGTTCTCCCCGGTGTCCTGGGCCAATATGTATCCCTCAACCAACATCACTAAAACAGATAATTTAATCTCACTGCTTTGTGTGGGAGCTTGCTGTGCACAAATTGCCTGCCGCGTTTCCCATATTGCAACAGTGACTACACTTCAAAAAAGTACTTCATTGGCTGTAAAGCGCTTTGGGACGTCCTGAGTTTGTGAAAGGCGCTATAGAAATGCAAGGCTTTCTTTCTATGTAGAGGATGCTCCACGAGCAATTTCTCCTTTCTGTATCCGGAACAATTTACAATGTCGACACAGCTTTGGTGGGTTTTGCCTCTCTCCCTGCATCAAGCTACAATAATCCCACGCCGATTGAACAGCTTGCTTTGCACACAGCGAGGCATCCGTTGACATCTAAAAACAACTTCAGTCACACACTGTGATGTCTCTCTGCTCCCTCGAGGACAGGGCAGTGAACGACTGCAGGCTATTGCACCATGAGGTGCATCACAGCCGGTCCTGATGTCGCTCGGCAACCGCGTGCACACGGCAGCCACGGCATCGCCATCAGGAGCTGCAACTCCAGCTGATCTTCCCCCGCCCAACCCAGGGGTACTGAGCCTAATTATAGCCCGTGACCACCCGCCCCACCAGCCATTCCTGTTTAATAAGCTGACTCAACAACACACTCGCTGCATGTGTCAGCTGGGGAACCGGAGCGATCGACGGCAACACTGTAAGGAGCCGCTCTACATGGGAGCCAAGATTAGGATGTTTTCCCTCCTGAGATTTTTGCAGTGACTGCCTGCATCTCCCAGGTGTGGATCATCATCTCACAGCTGGCTCAGTCTCACGCACCGCCCTTTGCAACGTAGACAAGTCGATTTGACATTGACAACCATGGAGTGGTTTGTAAACAAGGGTGAGAATTTTGAAATCGAGGCGTTGTTTAACTGGGAGCCAATGTAGGTCAGCGAGCACAGTGGGTGATGGGTGAGCGGGACTCGGTGCGAGTTAGGACACGGGGCAGCGAGCGCAGGGGGTGATGGGTGAGCGAGACTTGGTGCGAGTTAGGACACGGGGCAGTGAGCACAGGGGGTGATGGGTGAGCAGGACTTGGTGCGAGTTAGGTCACGGGGCAGCGAGCGCAGGGGGTGATGGGTGAGTGGGACTCGGTGCGAGTTAGGACACGGGGTAGCGAGCGCAGGGGGTGATGGGTGAGCGGGACTCGGTGCGAGTTAGGACACGGGGTAGCGAGCGCAGGGGGTGATGGGTGAGCGGGACTCGGTGCGAGTTAGGACACGGGGTAGCGAGCGCAGGGGGTGATGGGTGAGCGGGACTCGGTGCGAGTTAGAACATGGGTCAGCGAGCACAGGGGGTGATGGGTGAGCGGGACTGGGTGCGAGTTAGTCCACGGTCTGCTGAGTTTTGGATGACCTCCAGTTTACGTTGGGTGGAATGTGGACGGCCGGCCAGGAGTGAGTAGGAGTAGTCAAAGTCTAGGGGTTACAAAAGCACGGATGAGGGTTTCAGCAGCAGAAGAGCTGAGGCAGGGGTGGAGGTGGGCGATGTTACGGAGGTGGAAAAAGGCGGTTTTAGTTATGCCGCGGATATGTGACTGGAAACTCATTTCAGGGTCAAATATGACACCTAGGTTGAGAACAGTCTTGTTCACCCTCAGATTGATGCTAGGGAGCGGGATGGAGTCAGTGGTTAGGGAACGCAGTTTGTGGCGGGGACCAAAGATAATGGCTTCGGTCTTCCCAATAGTTAATTGGAGAAAATTTCTGCTCATCCAGTACTGGACGTCGGACAAGCAGTCTGACAATTTAGAGACCTAGCAGAGGCCGAGAGAAGTGGTGGTGAGGTAGAGCTGGGTGCCATCAGCGTACATGTGGAAACTGACTCTGTGTTTTCGGATGATATCGCCAAGGGGCAGCATATCGATGAGAAATAGGAGGGGGCCGAGGATAGATCCTTGGGGATCACCAGAGATAACGATGCGGGATTGGGAAGAGAAGCTGTTGCAGCAGATTTTCTGGCTCCGATTATATAAATAAGAAGGGAACAAGGCGAGTGCAGTTCCACTCAATACAAGTTATGCAGAAGTTATGGCAAGAGCAGGTCTGAGGAAAATTCCAGGCCAAAGGGATACCAGAGGTGTCACTTTACAGGGAAAGAATTATCCAGCCCTGGGGAGATCTTCTGGAAGGAGAAACTGGGCAATCATTCAATGGACAGTTGATGGGCTGGGTGGGCTTTTTGAAGGCTTTCATGAACAGATTAGTTAGTTATACGAAGTTAAAGATGCCCCTCTGGTGGAGGGAAGTCAAGAACAAGGGGATATAATCTTAAGGGGTTACAGTAGAGTAGTGGTTATGTCACTCGACCAGTAATCCAGAGGCCTCAACTAATGATCTGGAGATGTGGGTTCAAATCCTACCTTGGTAGCTGGGGAATATAAATTCAGTCAGTTAAATAAATCTGGAATTAAAAAGCTCTGAAACTGCTGGATTGTCATAAAAACCCACCTGGTTCACTGATGACCTTTAGGGAAGGAAATCTGCTGCTCTTACCCAGTCTGGCTGATATGTGACTCCAGACCCACAGCAATGTGGTTAACAACCCTCTGAAATGGCCTAGCAAGACACTCAGTTATACCAAACTGCTACAACCAAGTTACCTTCACCACACGGACTGCAGCAGTTCAACTATTGTAGTTGTGCACTTTAAACAAATGCCTCCCGCAAGGGTGGGTCACACCCTAAAATAATTTTTTTTCCAGTGCCCCTTTTTTGAGGGTTTTTTTTTACACAGGGCACGAAAAACAGAAATTATACAAGTGCCCCCCCCCGGCTAAAAGTGGGGGGTGGGGGGGACACTAAAACCGGCAAATTAAACAAATTCAACTTTAGACATAAAATCAAATTAAAATGTGGTTGCCGGGGGCGATGATGCACTGCAGTCCCTCCGGCGCCCACCTCTCGCGGAAGGCCCCGAGCGTACCGGTGGACTGCAGCGGTTCAAGAAGGCGGCTCACCACCACCTTCTCGAGGGCCAATTAGGGACGGGCAATAAATGCCGGCCTTGTCAGCGAGGCCCACACCCCGTGAACCAACTAAATTGATAAAATGACTAGAGCTAGGCCATTCTGGATTGAAATCACTTTTCACAGAAAGGGGAGTAGAAATCGGGAACTCTCTCTCCCAAATGCTGTGGACGCTGGGGGTCAATTGGGGCTTTCAAGACTGAGATCAATAGAATCTTGATGGGCAAGGGATATGGGGCAAAGGCTTGGGGTTGAGCTGCAAATCAGCCACGATCTAATTGAATGGCGGAGGAGGTTTGAGGGGCCTAATGTTCTGTTCGTAATGTTGCTATAATTACAATGAAAGATCTATTACAATTAACGCCCTCATCTGCATTCACTTTAGCTTCATTAGCATAATTAGTAACTAATACACAGGGCTTTTGCTGTTTCTAGTTTAGATTAGGTCCTTCTGTTCATTGATGCTCCAATCCATTATGACACGGCTATGAGCTGCAATGGTACTCTATGCCTACAGCTGCCCTCTCGTGGGCGATGACTATATAACAGCTTGATGCGCTTAGCATCTTTCTGTTACAATCTATGGCCTTCTGCCGACCCCGTTAGCTCCCCGCCAGGATTTTCGGGGCCGGTTTCGGCGGGGAGCGGAGCGTCACCGCCCGGCAGAGGCGAGCCGAGCCGGTGTGCCGCGCTACCCTGGTTGTGACACCGGCTCGATTCTTGGCTCCCGTCCGATCCGTACGCCCCGCAGCGCCTCCTGCTGGGACCGCCTGGGAAAGCGGGCAGTCCGAGCTATAGCGGCCACAGTGAGGTCAGTAACGTCCACCTCACTGTGAGGGTGATTGTTTTTTTAAAAAAATTTTTGGCGATTTATGTTGTGGTGGCGTGAGTTATTTACTGGGCATGTTTTTGCTGTGTTTTTTTTTCCTCCCCCCACGCCTCTCTTACAGCGCTCCCAGGCCGGCTGTTTAGCTCGGGACTTTCGCTTGCTCAGCCGGTGTAGCGCCCCGAGAGAGGTGTGTAACGCCTCCCTTAGCGCTCCGCCCCACACTCAGGGCCCGGCTGATGAATTTTGACGACTGAGGCGCAAACCGTTCCCGGGCGCAAACTTTACCGCCCCGCCGTCATTACCGCCCCGAAAATCAGCAGAACCGAAAATCCAGGATAGATTCACACAGCACAGAAGGAGGCCATTCGGCCCATCATGCCTGTACCGGCTCCTTGGTAGAGCGATCCAATCAGTCCCACAGCCCTGCTCTTTCCCCCACAGCCCTGCAAAATTTACCCCTTCAAATTCCCTCTATCGGGATGCACAGCCAGCGTGAATAGATTTCTCAAACATTCATTGGTTATCGTAACCTATTTGATCAGGTAACATCTAAGCCCACTGTTATGTCTATAATGTCTGTGAATGACTCCATGAGGCAATGTGTTGTACTCAAACTGTAATGACCTTGATCCTTTATTCGTAACTCCAGAGTGAGGCACAAACATGGTGGCTCCCCTTTTATACAGCACCTGCCACCCGGGCAAGAAACCCCGGTCTCCACCAGTTGCACCCTCTAGTGGTGCCAGCATAGTATATACACAGTGTAAACCTTATTGATAGTACATCAGGTAACAAGTCTCCATCTTATGCAACTATACAGTGACTACACAGAGAGTATATCTATAGTCTGCATATATAACACCACGTACCCCGACATTAATTCCAATATTAACTGGGCCCCATTATTTCATGGTGGAAGCCACATTGACCACGTCTAGGGAACAGAAAAGGTACATGAATGTATTCGCAAGATGCTGATCTGAATTTAGCGTAAAGGCTCACGACAGGTGTAATGTATAATGGTGGAAATGACAACGCAAAAGAAGTAACTTCAAAGTGTGGTAACAATCGTTCTGTAAGGTCTGGCTACAACTGAAGTATTCCGTGATGAGTAGAGCAATTATACATCATCAAAGCACAGATAAGGCTCCATTGATGGGAGTCATGTTAGGGCACTGGGTGCTTCATTCAACCCATTTTGTCTTAGTCGGTGAGTGTCTGACAAGCTTGGACTCTCACTGCCATGTTTCAGAGCCTCTCAACCAAGCTGCTGAAGAATCCACCGAAGTATAATATGCGTGTATTTCTGGTTGCTATATTATTAAAAATGATATAGAGGCACTGGGGAGGGTGAAGAGAAGATTTACAAGGATGATACCAGATGTGCGAGGGTATACAGGTCAGGAAAAGATGAACAGGCTGGTTCTCATTTCCCTTGAAAAGAGAAGGCTGAGAGATGACCTAATAGAGGTCTTTAAAATGCTGAAAGGTTTTGATAGAGTGGGTACAGAGAGAGTGTTTCCACTCGTGGGGAAGAGCAGAACTATATACAGCCCAGAAACAGGCTGCTCGGCCCAACCAGTCCATGCCGGTGTTTATGCTCCACTCGAGCCTCCTCCCGTCTTTCCTCATCTAAATCTATCAGCATAACCCTCTATTCCCTTCTCCCCCATGTGTTTATCCAGCCTCCCCTTAAATGCATCGATACTATTCGCCTCAACCCCTCCCTGTGGCAGCGAGTTCCACATTCTCAGCACTCTCTGGGTAAAGAAGTTTTGTCTGAATTCCCCACTGGGTTTCGTGGTGACTACCTTATATGGATGGCTTCTAGTTAAGCTCTAGAGACGCAGCTTGTACATCCTTTCCTGATATGTAAACCCTCGCATTTCTGGTATCATCCTTGTAAATCTTCTCGTCACTCTCTCCAGTGCCTCTATATCCTTTTTATAATATGGCGACCAGAACGGCACGCAGTACTCCGAGTGCTCACATTGGCATAGTGAGCGGCGCAACTCACCCGAGAATGTGAGTTTGAAAACGTACCTCACCGCCTCATACAGTGGCCCCACCAATGGGAGGTGTGAGTGTTTGGAGGGTTAAGATTTGCTGCAACAGATATGGTGCATCAGTCTGGAGCAGTGTAACTAAAACAGCCCGCTGTGAGGAGAATTAATGTTGGCTGGAAGGATAACATATTCATAAACTGCCACATGGCTGAATGCGATATTATTCATAAAGTAGAATAACAGCATCATGTGTCTCATAGGAGCCATAACTAGACTGTCTGAACAGATCTATAAAACCTTTAGTGGAATATGCTTGTCTGCAGTGAAAATAGAGCCTGAAGATCAGCCCGTCCCAAAATGCTTCACAGCCAAATAAATTTGAAGTGTAGTCACCATTGTTAATCCATCAAACACGGCAGCCAATGCAACGCGTACACATCAGACCAGCCGCGATCTCATTGAATGGCGGAGCAGGCTCGAGGGGCCGAATGGCCGACTCCTGCTCCTATTTCTTATGTTCTTATCCCATAAAGAGCAAGGAAGTGAGTAGCCAGTTTATCCGTTTTGGTGGTGTAGTTTGAGAAAGAAAAGGGAAGACTTGCATTTATATAGTGCCTTTCATGACCACCAGATATCCCAAAGCGCTTTGCAGCCAATGAAATACTTTTTGGAGTGTAGTCACTGTTGTAATGTGGAAAACACGGCAGCCAATTTGCGCACAGTAAGCTCCCACACACAGCAATGTGATAATGATCAGATAAGATTTTTTTGTGATGTTGATTGGGGATAAATATTGGCCCCAGGAACTCCTCTGCTCTTCTCCAAAATAGTGCCATGAGATCTTTTATGTCCACTTGAGAGGGCAGACAGGGCCTCGGTTTAATATCTCATCTGAAAGACGGCACCTCCGACAGTGCGGCGCTCCCTCAGCAGTCAGTCTGGATTTTTGTGCTCCAGTCTCTGGAGTGGGGCTTGAACCCACAACCTTCTGACTCAGAGGTGAGGGTGCTGCCCCCTGAGCCCCGGCTGTCACGCAGTTAACTGCATTTGCTGTTATTATTTCAGCTTTCCAGCATCCGCAGTATTTGTCTTTTGTATATGTAAATGTATGTTTGTGTTTTGTAGATATTTTAATACCTCAATTTTCTCCCTCCTCTCTGGAAAGTGCTGATCCTTGCTGGGACACGGTTCCACTCCACTGTGCACCTCTACGTAAACTCAACTTTTTATTAGTTATTCATTCTTGGGATGTGGGCATCGCTGGCAAGGCCGGCATTTATTTCCCATCCCTAATTGCCTCTTGAGAATGTGTTGGTGAGCCGCCTTCCTGAACCGCTGCATAGTACAACTGGGTGATTTGCAGAGATCAGTTAAGAGCCAACAGTTCGAATTTCAGAGATGTCCGTGCAATTAAACCTTGTCCCGCTCACCCATCACCCCCTGTGCTCGCTGCCCCGTGTCCCAAATCGCACCGAGTCCCGCTCACCCATCACCCCCTGTGCTCGCTGCCCCGTGTCCTAACTCGCACCGAGTCCCGCTCACCCATCACCTCCTGTGCTCGCTGCCCCGTGTCCTAACTCGCACCATGTCCCGCTCACCCATCACCCCCTGTGCTCGATGCCCCATGTCCCAAATCGCACCATGTCCCGCTCACCCATCACCCCCTGTGCTCACTGACCTACATTGGTTCCCAGTTAAGCAGCACCTCGATTTCAAAATTCTCATCCTTGTTTTCAAATCCCTCCATGGCCCTCGCCCCTCCCTATCTCTGTAATCTCCTCCAGCCCCCCGCCCCCCGAGATCTCTGTGCTCCTCTAATTCTGCCCTCCTGACCATCCCTGATTATAATCGCTCCACCATCCATGGCCGTGCCTTCTGTTACCTGGGCCCCAAGCTCTGGAACACCCTCCCTAAACCTCTCCGCCTCTCTACCTCTCTCTCCCCCTGTAAAACGTTCCCTAAAACCGACCTCTCTGACCAAGCTTTTGTATGTACCTGAGTATGCTCACAGGTTTGTGGAGGTGTTGCGCCGCCTGTAATTTCTGCGGTTTGGAAGAGTCCGTGTTCCATGTTTATGTGGGGTGTGTGAGGTTGAGCCCCTGTGCCAATATTTGAAGGGGCTGCTCCTCAAATTCTGGCTGCACTTCAGTCCCACACTCCTGATCTTCGGGCACCCTGTGCGGAGGGGAGCGGGTAGGTTGGAAGGCCTCCTCGTAGGACTGCTCCTGGGCACGGCCAAAGGGGCCATTAACCAGTCCAGGCAGCGGGCGGTCGAGGGGGTCGTTCAGCCCGATTGCCTGCCTCTCTTCCACGGTTACATCCGAGTCAGGGTGTCCCTGGAGATGGAGCACGCGGTGTCCACCGGTACGCTCGCGGCCTTCCGCGAGAGGTGGACGCCGGAGGGACTGGAGTGCATCATCACCCCCGGCAATCAAATTCTAATTTGAGCCATTAATGTAAAAAGTTAATTTATTTATTTTGTCGGTTTTATTGCCCCTTTAGTAAGGGGGCACTTGATTTAAAGTTTCACCAAAATAGTGATGCAGCTGTTGCACTGTGAATGGCTCAGCCCGTCACGTGATGTTCACAAGACTCAATAAAACCCCGGTTAATTGAATTCAGGTTCTCCATGATGAGGTGTGCAGTTGTGAGCCGGTAAGTGTTTGATTTGATAAACTTTTGGTAATAAACCAGTGAGTTCTTTACAGCAAATGTGTAGCTGTGAATTCTTAAGCAAAGAACCCATGAGCCAAATACACCTGCCCTAATATCTCCTTTTACGGCTCGGAATGGAATTCTTTGTCTCATAACACTCCTGTGAAGCGCCTTGGGATGTTTCACTACGTTTAAAGGTGCTATATAAATGCAAGTTATTATTGTTGTGACAGCGAGAAACTGGTCGTTGGCACGTGAGGGTGCAGTGAAGAAACGTTGTGCCTGTTATTGGTCTCTGTTACACACATTATTGACAGACGGATGGCCCAGCTTAGCTGCGAGTTACTTCAGACTTCACCAAATACACGGGAGCTTGAAAGTGACAATAGTTGTTGTGCCTTCAAGGACCTGAAAAGGTTATGTTTTTCTCTAGGTTGTTCAAGTCAAACACAATTACCTGGAAGAAGACTTGAATGGTTTCAACTGCACTCAATAGACTTGTTGAAATGTGAAAATCTAAAATGGATTCTCGTGCAGGTCAGTCACATTTCTGGTGGAACTATGAGGGAACGGGTTAAAATTCTGCTGCAAGGTATTGGTAACCCTTTCAGGGCCAACGCCTGCATACATATGGCAGCTAAGGGCAAATGCAGAACCAGTTAGTTATTAATGTCACATGTGACAATTTCAATCCAAGGTTTATCACAATTCTCCATTGAGGAGGAAGAAAGACTTGCATTTATATAGCGCCTTTCACAACCACCGGATGTCCCAAAGTGTTTCACAGCAAATGAAGCACTTTTTGGAGTGTAGTCACTGTTATAATGTGGGAAACGCAGCAGCCAATTTGTGCACAGCAAGCTCCCACAAACAGCAATGTGATAACAACCCAGATAATCTGTTTTAATGATGTCGGTTGAGGACGAAAAGAAAGACTTGGCATTCTATCGTGCCCTTCACTACCACCAGATGTCCCAAAGCACTTTACGGCCAATGAAGTACTTTTTGGAGTGTAGTTACTGTTGTAATGTAAATATTGCCCAGGACATGGGAGAGAACTCCCTAAGTAGTGTCATGGGATCTTTTACATCCACCTGGTTTAACGTCCCCTCCGACAGTGCGGCGCTCCCTCAGCGCTGCCCCTCCGACAGTGCGGCGCTCCCTCAGCGCTGCCCCTCCGACAGTGCGGCGCTCCCTCAGCACTGCCCCTCCGACAGTGCGGCGCTCCCTCAGCACTGTATTGGGAGTGTCAGCCTAGACTTTGTGCTCAAGTCTCCTGTTTAAAGTTCAGAACTGGATAAAGTTCCAAGTGTCCAAACCTCCTTTATCCATGTCATGTATGTACATTCTGTTTGTAGCCACCAGGTGGCGTCATTGTTGGAGGCCACTGAACAGCCCGCACATGGTGGTGCTCGGGTATAAAAGGCCAGCCATTTTGAGAGTCTGGCACTTTGGGCCTAAATAAAGCTGAGCCAAGGTTGTACGTTGCTTAGTTAAACGGTACTCAGTTTGAACCTTTATTGCATACATCCCAATCCACAGACTGTATGGGTCCATGTGAAACGAGTTTGGCTTGTCTCAACCCATTGAGTGTTGGCTCAGCCTCTGATTGGCCATGTGATGCTGAGATGCCACAGGATGGGTAGGATAAAGGAAAAATGGGAGCCTTATGACAGACACCGAGGGCTCAATACTACAGCAAGCCTAGGGGTATAGAAAGTGCAGGGGTGCATTTAAAAAGAAAATTAGGGAAACAGAGTGAGCATGAAAAAATATTGGCAAGGAAAACTCAAAGCTGTTTTATAAATACATTTAAGAGCAAGAGGATAACTAAAAGTGTAGGGCCTATTAGAGACCATAAAGGTAGGCACAGGCCAGCCCACACTGATATGTGTGCGCACTAGGTCTGTGCACCAGAGCAGGACGTCCTGGTCAATCCTTGCCACTGGACCAAGACCTAGCTCTGTCAAGCCCGTGTGGTGGCTGGTGTGCAATGGTCACCCCACGTTAAAAAAATCCACCCACAGGCATCTTCCACCCTTCAGGATGTAGTTCGGGATCTGGAATATTAGGTCCTTCATCGAAACACTTGTGAGCTCCTCCATTTTTGGCGAGGAAGCAAGTCATCCTTGTTTCGAGATGACGACCAGGGGCATAGTCTAAGAATTAGAGCCAGACCTTTCAGAAGTGAAATTAGGAAACACTTCTGGACACAAAGGGTGGGAGAAGTTTGGAACTCTCTCCTGCAAACGGCAACTGATGCTAGATCAATTGTTAATTTTAAATCTGGGGTTCATAGATTTTTGTTAACCAAAGGGATATGGGCCAAAAGTGGGAATATGGAGTTGGGGCACAGATCAGTCATGATCTCTTTGAATGGTGGGATGGGCTGAATGGCCTCCTCCTGTTCCTGTGTAACCGGTTTGAGGGGCTGAATTCCTTGGCACAAACAGCCCTAAGCTCCAAGTAAAAGCAAAACAAAAAGTTACAAATAAACTTCCCCTGCAGTTGAATAGCCGATTGAATCTCACGGTCTGGGTTCCATCATGAACGACGGTGTGGTGGATGAGATTCTGCAGGTCAGCCTGTGGCTGGAACCTGCACCCCTGCGAGAGTCCATGCCTTCATGAGGGAGGGGTGAAACAATTGCATCTTTTTTACAATGTATACTATCTCCACAACCTGTTGGGGCTGATCCAATTACACCCGGTATCAAGGCAACAGACTAATTTGGATTTAATTGTCTCCTTGAGTTCCTTCACATCCTATTTGTCTTGGCAGCAACCGGCTGGAAAGAGGTGTTAATTATATTGATCTATACCGAAGTCACTGTCACGATTAACCATTCTGGGCCCCAGGCTCACGTGGAAGAGAGTAACACATCAGTCATCTTATCGGGCTGATGAATCCATCACATTTTTAATCTAAATTACGCCTGGAGATTAGATGTGGCACTTTCCAATTCCCGGTACGCTAACTGTGACCTTTAGCAACAGATTAGACTCAAACTTTACAAACTCGTTCAGCAAGGTTCTGTCTTTTCAGATGATAAGCCTTTTCACCAGTGTCAGCTCTGGCTCAGTGGGCAGCACTCTCGTCTCGGAGTCAGAAGGTTGAGGGTCAGAAGGTCAAGTCCCACTCCAGAGACTTGAGCACAAAAATCGGGCAGTGCTAAAGGAGCGCTGCACTGTCGGAGGGGCAGTGCTGAGGGAGTGCTGCACTGTCGGAGGTGTCATCTTTTGGATGAGGCATTAAACTAAAGCCCTGTCCTCTCTCTTGGGATGTAAGATCCCAGGGCACTATTTGGAAGAAGAGCAGGGGGAATTATCCCAGGTGTCCTGGGGCCAATATTTATCCCTGAATCAACATCACTAAAAACAGATTTTCTGGGTCATTATCACATTGCCATTTGTGGGAGCTTGCTGTGCGCAAATTGGCTGCCACGTTTCCCACATTGCAACAGTGACTTCAAAAGTACTTCATTGGCTGTAAAGCACTTGGGACGTCCGATGGTCATGAAAGGCGCTATAGAAATGCAAGCCTACCTTTCAGTGTTACCCACTGTGTTTGATTTCCAGCATTTACACACACAAATCTTTGGCTACGGATCCGGCTGACTGTGTGACGGACGTTTGTCACACTGGGGCAGGCCGGCTGCTTCTGCAACTGGAGCTCTGAGCATCAGCTCACTGGGCGCTGTTGTAAACTTCAAGGTGTAACAAGAATGTTCCAGCTCAGACAGAGCTCTGAAACACTCCCAAATAGAGACTCAGTCACCGAAAGGCGATCACCAAAATCCTCTGTGCTCAGGATGTTGATGATGGTTTGGAGTCTCTCAATAAATGACCGGACTGGCTTACCCTGTCCTGACCGAGTGCTCTGCTCTAGCTGTAAGGTCACTTTATTCCATTGGAGCTGGTGTAAAATCGATCATAAACCGTGGCATGTGTCAGAATGGTGACTTGAATCTTTCAGATCAAGAAAGATTAGAGTTGAACGATTCCAGGACGCGCTTGGCTATTTAAATTATCTATCCCAAGCACTCCATCCCCGGTTTTAATTCCACCTCCCCAACCCGCCCCCCCCCCCACGACCAATGAACATAGGCAATAGGAGCAGGAGTCGGCCATTCGGCCCCTCGAGCCTGCTCCGCCATTTAATACGATCATGGCTGATCTGATCCTGGGCTCAGCTCCACTTCCCCACCCGCTCCCCATAACCCTTCACTCCCTTATCGCTCAAAAATCTGTCTATCTCCACCTTAAATATATTCAATGACCCAGCCTCCACAGCTCTCTGGGGCAGAGAATTCCACAGATTTACAACCCTCTGAGAAGAAATTCCTCCTCATCTCCGTTCTAAATGGGCGGCCCCTTATTCTGAGACTATGCCCCCCAGTTCTAGATTCCCCTGCAAGGAGAAACATCCTCTCTGCATCTACTCTGTTGAGCCCCCTCAGAATCTTATACATTTCTATAAGACAACCCCTCATATTTTTCTAAATTCCAGTGAGTACAGGCCCAACCTGCTCAACCTTAAGACAATCCCTCATCTCGGGAATCAACCGAGTGAACCTTCTCTGAACAGCCTCCAATGCAAGTATATAATTCCTTAAATACAGAGACCAAAACTGTACGCAGTACTCCAGGTGTGGCCTCACCAATACCCTGTACAGTTGTAGCAGGACTTCTCTGCTTTTATACTCTATCCCCCTTGCATTAAAGGCCAACATTCCATTTGCCTTCCTGATTACTTGCTGTATCTGCAGACTGACTTTTTGTGTTTCATGCACAAGGATCCCCAGGTCCCGCTGTACTGCATAATTTTGTAATCTTTTCCCATTTAAATAATTTGCTGTTTTATTCTTACCAAAGTGGATAACCTCACATTTTCCCACATTATACTCCAGCTGCCAAATTTTTGCCCATTCACTCAGCCTGTCTATATCCCTTTGCAGATTTTTTGTGTCCTCCTCACAATTTCCTTTCCCTCCCACCTTTGTATCATCAGCAAACTTGGCTACATTATGTGGGGGATTGAAACATGGGCAAATGCGCTCGCCTCATCACCTCTGGCCGCCATTTTAACTCTCGGGTTTCAGAGGGTGCTGTAAATAAGTAAACACAGGGGTGGGGGCCTGCATGAGCATACAAAATTCACGGGCGGATAAAGGACCAGCTGGTCCGTCAAGCCTGACCCTACACTCCTATGGCCGGAGCATCATCACTCCATCATCATCATAGGCAGTCCCTCGGAATCGAGGAAGACTCGCTTTCACTCTTACAATGAGTCCTTAGGTGGCTGAATAGTCCAATACGAGAACCACAGTCCCTGTCACAGGTGGGACAGACAGTGGTTGAGGGAAGGGGTGGGTGGGACAGGTTTGCCACACGCTCTTTCCGCTGCCTGCGATTGATTTCTGCACGCTCTCGGCGATGAGACTCGAGATGCTCAGCGCCCTCCCGGATGCACTTTCTCCACTTAGGGCGGTCTTTGGCCAGGGACTCCCAGGTGTCGGTGGGGATGTTGCACTTTTTCAGGGAGGCTTTGAGGGTGTCCTTGTAAAGTTTCTGCTGCCCACCTTTGACTTGTTTGCCGTGAAGGAGTTCCGAGTGGAACATTTACTTTGGGAGTCTCGTGTCTGGCATGTGGACAATGTGGCCTGCCCAGCGGAGCTGATCGTGTGGTCAGTGCTTCAATGCTGGGGATGTTAGTCTGAATGAGGACATTGATGTTGCTGTGTCTGGCCTCCCAGGGGATTTATAGGATCTTGCAGAGACATCGTTGGTGAAATATCTCCAGCGACTTGAGGTGTCTTCTGTACATCGTCCATGCCTCTGAGCCATACAGGAGGGCGGGTATTACTACAGCCCTGTAGACCATGAGCTTGGTGGTAGATTTGAGGGCCTGGTCTTCGAACACTCTTTCCCTCAGGTGGCTGAAGGCTGCTGGCGCACTGGAGGCGGTGTTGAATCTCTGCATCAATGTCTGCCTTTGTTGATAAGAGGCTCCAGAGATAAGGGAAGTGGTCCACGTTGTCCAGGGCCGTGCCGTGGATCTTGATAACTGGGGGACAGTGCTGTGCGGCGAGGACAGGCTGGTGGAGGATGTTTAGCGTAAGGCCCATGCTTTCGTACGCCTCAGTAAATACATCGACTATGTCCTGGAGTTTAGCCTCTGTGTGCGCAGACGCAGGCATTGTCCATGTACTGTAGCTCGGATTCAACACCGCCTCCAGTGCAGCCTTCGGCCGCCTGAGTAAATTAAAGTTATGTGTGGGAATGCAAGGACTGTTCGTACCTTGGGCCTGGATGTGATTAAAAGTTCTGACTACTGCTTTGGGCAGTTTGATAATCATTTGTATTACACGAGGCAGCGTGCTGATGAGGGAAGGGAGATCAGTCACTGCCTAGCAAAGTTCTCACACAAGCCAGTCTGACTTTGACCCTCATTGAAACAGACCAACATAAACACCGAGTGTAAACAGCTGACCATGGTATCTATTATGTACGCCATAAAGGTGCAAACTGTGTACGGTTTAACTAAGCTAGGTACGACCTTGCCTGTGCCTTATTTAGTCCCAAAAAGTCTCTCTCTCTCTCTCCAAATGGCTGGCCTTTTATACCAGAGCAGCACCATGTGCGTGCTGCTCAGTAGCCTCCAACAATGACGCCATCTGGTGGCTACAAACAGCATGTATGTGACATCTATGTTGTATACCATTTATGCAAGAGATAAGCTTGTTCAATTCTGGCCTCCTGAGCATCTCTGATTTCCATCACTCCACCATCAGTGGGCCCCCAAGCTCTGGAACTCCTTCCCTAAACCTCTTTCATCTTTTTTAAGATGCTCCTTGAAACTTACCTCTTTGACCAAGCTTTTGCTCATCTGTCCTAATATCTCCTTATGTGGCTCCTTGGGGACATTTTATTATGTTAAAGGCGCTATATAAATGCAAATTGTTGTGGTTGAGTCTACTTCCTTCGCCTTCCTGAATCCAAGATGGCTCCTCCAGTGCTCCCAGGAGTTCTGATGAAGTTTTAGAAACATCCACCATTGAGCTGATCACGCTGACCGTTGTCATTCTGAGACCGTCTGGAAGAAGGGAGCAAAATGCTATGAGAGCGGAAGGAGAATGGAATAAAGAGCAGGAGAGAGGTTGCTCAAGAGGTAATGGTTGGATGCCACCAAGCTTGGCTTCTTTAAAGGCTGGAGGAAGAGAACTCTGAGGTAAGGAATCCAAAAGAGAATACTTCCCTGGGAAAGGAGTTGGCGTAGGAGATGGTGGAGTGAATCTAGATCTCAAGGCAGTGAGGATGCCGGGAGGGGGAGGGGGAGGGGCAGTGAATGTCCAAAATGGCACCTTGGTTCTCTGAGATACAGTAGATGATGGCAGGCATGAAATGGATAATCAGAATTCAGGAAGATTTTTTTATTCATTGGATGTGGGTGTCGCTGGCAAGGCTGGCATTTATTGCCTTGGCGAGTTGCTGCAGTGCATCTTGTAGATGGTGCACACTGCAGCCACGGTGCGCCGGTGGTGGAGGGAGGGAGTGTTGAAGGTGGTGGGTAGCGTGTCGATCGAGCGGGCTGCTTTGTCCTGGATGGTGTCGAGCTTCTCGAGTGTTGTTGGAGCTGCACCCATCCAGGCAAGTGGGGAGTGTCCCATCACACTCCTGACTTGTGCCTTGTAGCTGGTGGGAAGGCTTTGGGGAGTCAGGAGGTGAGACACTCTCTCTCCATGAATGTTAGATTTAAAGGGCAGAGAGGAAGCGTCCGATTGAACCAGCAACGTTAAGTCTCACCCACCACCTTCAACACTCACTCTCTCCACCACCGGCGCACCCTGGCTGCAGTGTGCACCGTCTACAAGACGCACTGCAGCAACTCGCCAAGGCTTCTTCGGCAGCACCTCCCAAACCCGCGACCTCTACCGCCTAGAAGGACAAGGGCAGCAGGTGCATGGGAACACCACCACCTCCACGTTCCCCTCCCAGTCACACACCATCCTGACTTGGAAATATATCGGCCGTTCCTTCATCGTCGCTGGGTCACAATCCTGGAACTCCCTCCCTAACAGCACTGTGGGAGCACCTTCACCACACGGACTGCAGCGGTTCAAGAAGGCAGCTCACCACCACCTTCTCAAGGGGCAATTAGGGATGGGCAATAAATGCCGGCCTTGCCAGCGACGCCCACATCCCATGAATTAATTTTTTTTTTTTTAAAGATGTGATGTCTGGTTTTCGGTGTTTGAGGCCCTGGTGACTGGGTCAATCGGACTGATTGCATGTTTCCCTCAATATCGATGAGAAGGTAAAGGCTGCTGAGACCTCGGTCAATTTGATGCTTAAACCGCTCGTCGGGAAACAGACTGGACTGGGAGTGACACCGGTTTTACACATCGCCTGATTTCACTCTCCAGTGAAGTCAATGGACCCCAATAATGGGGGGTGGGAGGGTAAATCTGCCCTTCCAACCTGATCCCGTGGGATGCTCGCCCACCGAGTGAGGGACCGAGCCTCGCGTGGGTTTGAGTTAACCTTGCTTGTTCAATCGGTTGCTAAATGGGCTATTTTCAAACCTAACATTCTGTCCCTTGCAATCTAGGTTTATCTCGTTAGACATGTAAGGGGGAAAAAAAACAAGTTTGCCCTGAAGAAAAAAGCAGAATTTTCTAACTCTGTGGTTAAAGGGCTTGAATAGTTTATTTGTAAATAATTTTATCAATGTGAAGGGAGACGGAGGGAGGCACTGAGCCAGGTTTGATCGGAAGGGGCTTGGGGCTTCTGTCCGTTCATGATTGACATCTGAAAATCTGTTAACTGCTTCACCGAACATCACTAATCAAAATAAAACAACTTCATTCTCTCAGCTTAGAAAGCAAAGAGACTTGCATTTATATGGCGCCTTTCACGGCCACCAGATGTCTCCAAGCGCTTTACAGCCAATGAAGTACTTTTGGAGTGCAGTCACTGTTGTAATGTGGGAAACACTGCAACCAATTTGCGCACAGCAAGCTCCCACACACAGCAATGTGATAATGACCCAGATTATCTGTTTGTGATGTTGATTAAGGGATAAATATTGGCCCCAGGACACCGGAGAGAACTCCCCTGCTCTTCTTTGAAATAGTGTTGTGGGATCTTTTACATCCACCTGAGAGCACACGGGGCCTCGGTTTAACGTCTCATCCAAAAAGACGGCACCTCCGACAGTGCGGCGCTCCCTCAGCACTGCACTGGGAGTGTCAGCCTGGATATTTTGTGCTCCAGTCCCTGGAACGGGACTTGAACCCACAACCTTCTGACTCCGAGGCGGGTGTACTGCCCACTGAGCCACAGCCTGACACATGAAATGACTCAAACTACGGATTGTTGTTAAAAACCCATCTGGTTCACTGATGTCCTTTTTTAGGGAAGGAAATCTGCCGCCCTTACCCGGTCTGACCGAGATGTGACTCCAGACCCACAGCAATGTGGTTACCCTTAACTGCCCTCTGAAATGGCCCAGCGAGACACTCAGCGGTTCAAGAAGGCGGCTCGCTCACCACCTACTCTAGGGGCAATTAGGGATGGGCAATAAATGCCGGCCTGGCCAGCGACACCCACATCCTGAGAATACATTTGTAAAAATTCATAGCTTTTTAAAAATGTTGAGAAACTCAGCCAGATCGATTAGTAATGTTGAATGAAGGGGCAACAATGAGAAATTGAGTAGTGATTCAGTCACGCCAAGCTTGTATTTTAAAAGCCTGTCGGTCGGAGGAGGGGCCGGAAGACTGAGGGAGCAGCATTTTGGGTCTGCTTTGAGACATTCGCTCGGGTTCAGTGACACGGGTCACTCCCGGATGTAAGTGGCCTCCAGTGTCCTGCGTTCAGGAGTGCGTCGGTACAGCCCAATTTCCAATCATATCCAGGGAGCATAACAACCGCCTCATGATCGGAAACGCATATCGTACTTTTCTGTAGGCATGACTGAAAACACTTTCATGAGAAGGCCAGATGTGAATGGTTACGCTCTTGATTTCACGGACAACGGGTGAATGTACAGAGCGATGAGATATAATCGAGCCTCGCTTAGTTTACTTGACCTGGAACCGTTCCTTGTAAATAAGTAAAATAATAGGACCCTGGGTTAGTGGGTTACACTTGCTTCCCCTTTTGGTCCAAAGGCCCGGTGTGTAAGGTTGGAAAGAATCACTGACCAAGTGAGGTCTAATGAAGAAATAGTGGGAAGGGTGACTTCCCTTTAACCCTGTAGGTTGTGGGAGGAAGGGAGTTCCTCAGGTCTGAGATCCTGGGAAATAATCAGAGGAGGAGAAGTTGCGATGAGCCTCCATTGAGAATTCTTTTCGTATGTTGGCGTCGCTGGCCAGGCCGGCATTTATTGCCCGTCCCTAATTGCCCCTTGAGAAGGTGGTGGTGAGCCGCCACCTTGAACCGCTGCAGTCCGTGTGGTGAAGGTGCTCCCACAGTGCTGTTAGGGAGGGAGTTCCAGGATTGTGACCCAGCGACGATGAAGGAACGGCCGATATATTCCCAAGTCGGGATGGTGTGTGACTCGGGAGGGGAACGTGGAGGAGGTGGTGTTCCCATGCGCCTGCTGCCCTTGTCCTTCTAGGCGGTAGAGGTCGCGAATTTGGGAGGTGCTGCCGAAGAAGCCTTGGCGAGTTGCTGCAGTGCATCTTGTAGATGGTGCACACTGCAGCCACGGTGCGCCGGTGGTGGAGGGAGTGAATGTTGAAGGTGGTGGGTGAGAGTGAAGGAGGAATAGAGAAATGTTCAGAGGCCATCAGAATGTTGTTGGGACAAAGGTTGTGAGCGAGTGTGAGGGTAAGCTTGTCATTCTCTCCCTGAAGTAGCAATCTTTTTTATTTTATATATAGCATCCTTGTCAGATTGAATTTTTCTTATCAGGAAGAAATTAAAAACCTGTTTGAAAAGATTGACGTCACTGTTTGACTACAAGCTGTTCGAATCAAAGGCCAGAAGATCAAAGGACATCCTTCAAAGACAAGCTCAAGCCGTTTGGTATGATCTGCTCTTTTTTACGTTTGATGGAACATGAATCATTCATTTGCTGTTTCCCCAGGACTGCTCGCAGCAACGCCCAATCCCTGATCTTCAGTGAAAGAAGAGAGTACGTCATTACAGCTTGCATCAACTGGTACCAGTAGGTAGCACACTTGCCCCTGAATAATACAGCGGTGGCTTCAGTGTGCCATGCTTAAGGACCCTCGGAAGGTTAAGCTGATGTTGCAGTGCAGCGCTGGGAGAGTGCTGTTTTGCCGACGGTGCCTGTGATAGAGACCTCCACCTGGTGGGCTGCTGTGTCACTGCAACTACTGATGTCCATCAATAACAGGGTCATGTGGCAGTCACACAGTTTTCTGCAGTAGCGCCACCTTGTGTGCGAGCTGCGATAGCGACGCGCCAAGGATGTATCACCGTGCCGGCTTTTGGTCGAGGTCCCAGCCACTTGTTCAATGATCCCAAAGCAACACTCTGCGGATGCTGGAAAGCTGGAACACAAACGGACAAGGCTGCAAATGCTCCGCGGGTCGGGCAACGTCCATGGAGAGAGAAAGAGAGTTAACGTTTCAGGTCAATGACCCTTTGTCAGATCTGGAAGAAGTTTGAGATGTAACACATTTTAAAGACTTGCATTTATATAGCGCCTTTCAGAACCTCGACTCCCAAAGTGCTTTACAGCCAATTATGAATTTTAAAGTGTGCAAAACATGGCAGCTAATTTGCACACAGCAAGCTCCCACAAACAGCAATGTGATAATGACCAGATAATCAATTGTTTTTTTTTTTAGTGATGATTGAGGGGAGTTATCCCTAGTGTCCCCAAGGACACCGGGGATAACTCCCCTGCTCTTCACAATAGCACCGTGGGATCTCTTACATCCACCTGAGAGGGCAGAAGGGGCCTCTGTTTAACGTCTCATCTGGAAGATGGTACCTCTGACAGTGCAGCACTCCCTCAGTACTGCATTGGAGTATTGGCCTGGATTTTGTGCTGAAGTCTCCAGGAGTGGGACTGGAACCCACAACTGTAATGTATTTGCTTAAGAATCCATAGCAACACATTGCTATTAAGAACTAGTTGGTTTATTAGGAAAAGGTTTCGCAATCACACGACACATTACCAGTTCATTCACCAGGCTCAACCACCTGCCCCATCGTGGATCCCCCCAAACCCAACTGGCTGGGGTTTTATTGAGTCTTGTGAACATCACGTGACTGGCTAAGTCACTCTCAACTCAACAGCTCCACAACTATTTTTGGTAGAACATTAATTCAAATGCCCCTTTTTGTAAGGACACAAAACCAAAGTAATTAACACATTAAAGGGAACCTTGACAAATCAAATTAAATTAAAATTCTGTTCCCTATTGAAATGATGCCCTCTAGCACAGACCTCTCTCAGAAGGCCGTGAGTGTACCGGTGGACACCGCGTGCTCCATCTCCAGGGACACCCTGGCTCGGATCGAACCATGGAAGAGAGGCAGGCAGTCGGGCTGAACGACCCCCTCGACCGGCTGATGGCCCCCTTGGCCGTGCCCAGGAGCAGTCCTACGAGGAGGCCTCCCACCCTGCCCGCTCCCCTCCGCACAGGGTGCCCAAAGATCAGGAGTGTGGGACTGAGATTTTGAGGAGCAGCCCCTTTAAATATTGAGAGGGGCTGCCACCTCGCACACAATAAAAACGAGGAACACCGGACTCTTCCAGACCGCAGAAGTTGCAGGCGTGCTCCTGAACTGACTTAAAAATTTATTGCACAGGACTGCTCCGTGCATCACCCTCCAGGCGAAGTCCCCAATAAAGAGGGGACTCCCGCGTAGAGCGTACTCCATCGGGGACCCCCGCCTCCTCCGGACGGCAAGATGGCAGACGAGGATGGCAAAGTGGAGAGTGTGCAGGAGCAGCCCGTACAGGAATCCCCTCCGCGCAGAACTGAAGGGCACGGAGGGGATTTCCCCGAGGCGGCTCAAGTTATGAGGTGCCGGCTCCCGAGGGAGGTTTCGGGGCTTGGCGCTGTTAGCGTTAGTGTTTTCTCAGAAGAATCACTCAACACTCAGACAGTTCCAATGCCAATGCGGCCTTTATTAACGCTTAGCGGGGAGGCAGTCTCAGGACTGTATCCAGGCTTCTCTCCACAGAACAAAGGGTTACATGGATTTTTATGTTTCACAACATTTTACTACAGTTACTCAGCCCATCACGGCTGGACACAATCCAATCAAAATGATTATAGATTACATATAGGTTCTTTTAACCCAATAGAATTCCCCTGGTGCCTCAGGAACTACATGTTCGGTTATGGTCAGCTCGGGTTGATTGATGACCTTGTTACAGGAGATAGGTTCTCTCCCTATCTCTTCTTGGGGAAATAATTGGTTTATTATTCTTATCCTGCATCCAAGGCATTCCTGGTAGTGGGCCTCACAGGGTTATTGCTCAGTCAATAGTTCACAGCTTGATTACCTGGTTTCCCATCATGCCTGGGCAGCCATTTTATGTGGCCACTTTAAACTTATATGAGCTTAGATATATTTAGCAGGTGCCTAATGCCTAGTGTTTTGATATATACTGCAGGTGCCTACTTCCTACAACAGCGCCGATGAGGAATTCCGTTCAGACGGGATCTCCCCACGTGCGTGAGTCTCCTCGACACACCTAACGGAGTCGGGGCCCAGCGTTGTTTTAGCGACTCGATGGAATTGGCCCAGTTTAGGCGCCGTGCCAGCGTGTCTGGCGCCATCCAGCCCGCTCCTCCGCCATCGAGCAGGTCCCTGACCCTGGTCACCTCGCCAGCCACAGCCCTCTCGTCCGCCTGCCACCTAAAACCGCGGTCGTGGAGGTACGGATTCCTGAGCAGCGACTCCTGCAGGACAGCCGCCACTCCAGCCGGTGGAGAGCTGCGCTTGGTGGCGACTCTGTTCCAGACCCTGGTAAAAGGCAGGCAGCCCCCGCAAACCTGTGGGCATACTCGCAGGTGCATACATTGCAACGACCTTCTGACTCCATGCTACCCACTGTGCCACGGCTGACACAGCACCTGCTACAGCATTGGTGCAAAGGACTAGCGAAGAAAAATAATGAACTGTTCGTGATGTGTGCAGAGCCCGCACAGAGGAACAGCCGACAGTCGGGGTGCCTGCAACAGGCAGGCAGCTGGGCATTAACACCGCTCACCAGAACCAGTCCCCTCTGTTATCTGCCCATTATACAGAGCAGCTGTACAGTCGGAGAGCAGCGTATCGCAAACTGGGCAACGTAAAATCATTTTCAAATGCAACGTAGCCGCATTTAAGGGGAAGCTGGATAAACATGAGGGAGAAAGGAATAGAGGGATATGGTGAGTGAGACGAGGGGTGGGAGGAGACTCGAGTGGAGCATACACACCAGCACAGACCTGTTGGGCCGAATGGCCGGTTTCTGTGCCGTAAATTCGATGTAATTCCATGTTAAGAAATTTAAAAATAAGAGGTGGCTGTGCCTTGAGATGCCACTAGGGGGCAGGCGGGTCACACTCGGCGATTGGGAGTCTCCAGACTGCAGCAGTCTGATCACCAGCCACCTTCCGCAGTGTTTGACCAATTGTGAAGTGAGTGATCGGAAAACATTCCAGTAATCAACGGGAAGTGTACAAAATCATTCGTCTCTCTCAACCAGAAAGGACAAGCGAGGCCTGCGTTTCTGCAGGGAGGAAGTAACGAAGGAAATAAAAAGTAGAATTGACGAGGGTAGAGGTTCCGTTGTGGATGGACGATTCACTTGCTCCCGGCCTGCGGAACTACCTGTTGGGAGAGCGAGTCCATAAACCAGCCCTGTAGCCCCTTATCACATGTCTCCGAGCCTCAGAATTAGGAGTAACCCTAACCCTAAATACAGGCCATTCGGCCCCTCGAGCCTGCTCCGCCATACAATAAGACCATGGCTGATCTTTGACCTCAACTCCACTTTCCCGCCCGATCGCCATATCCCTCGATTCCCTCGATATCCAAAAATCTATCGATCTCAGCCTTGAATATACTCAACGACTGAGCCTCCACCGCCCTCTGGGGCAGAGAATTCCACAGATTCACCACCCTCCCAGTGAAGAAATTCCTCCTCATCTCAGTCCTAAATGGTCGACCCCTTATCCTGAGACTGTGACCCCTGGTTCTAGACTCCCCAGCCCCGGGGGAAACACCCTCCCTGCATCTACCCTGTCAAGCCCCCTCAGAATCTTATGTTTCAGTGAGATCACCTCTCATTCATCTAAACTCGCGAGTACAGCCCCAGTCTACTCAATCGATCCTCAACTTGCTTGTTTGGGGTGCGATGTTGTCATTGGGGCCAACTGCTACAGTCACTGCAGTCGGCAACATCCCATAAACTGCAAGATGGAGAAAAGTCACTTAGTTTGTTTAAGCAGAGGGTGGAATGTTGGGCAGGACCCCCCCCCCCTCTGCAAATAATGCCATGGGATCTTTAACACCCACCAGAACACCGCTGACAGTATAGCACACCCCCAGTACTGCACTGAAGTCTCGGGATGTTTCCCCTCGTGGGGGAATCTAGAACTAGGGGGCACAGTCTCAGAATAAGGGGTCGCCCATTTAAAATGGAGATGAGGAGGAATTTCTTCTCTCAAAGGATTGTAAATCTGTGGCATTCTCTGCCCCAGAGAGCTGTGGAGGCTGGGTCATTGAATATATTTAAGGCGGAGATAGACAGATTTTTGAGCGATTTTAGGGAGTGAAGGGTTATGGGGAGCGGGCAGGGAAGTGGAGCTGAGCCCAAGATCAGGTCAGCCATGATCGTATTGAATGGCGGGACAGGCTCAACTCCTGCTCCTATTACTTATGTGCAGTAGTTACTCATAGAATGTACAGCACAGAAACCGCCCATTCGGCCCATCGACTCCGTGCCGGGGTTTATGCTCCACTTGAGCCCCCGCCCACCCCTCTTCATCTCTCCCATCACCATATCCCTCTATTCCTTTCTTCCCTCATGTGTTTATCCAGCCTCCCCTTAAATACATCGACACTATTCGCCTCAATCCCTCCCTGTGACAGCGAGTTCCACATTCTCACCACTCTCTGGGTAAAGAAGTTTCTTCTGAATTCCCTATTGGATTTGTTAGTGACTATCTCTCATTTATGGCCCTTAGTTTTGGTCTGCCCTACAAGTGGAAATATCTTCTCTACATCTACCCTAATAATCCCCTTCATCATTATAAAGACCCCTATTAGGTCACTCCTCAGTCTTCTGTTTTCTAGAGAAGTTTTATATGTATGTATACTCTCTGTGTAGTCACTGTATAGTTGCATAAGATGGAGCCTTGTTTACCGGAGGTACCATCAAGGTTCACACTGTACACACTATGCTGGCACCACCAGAGGGTGCAACTGGTGGAGGCCCAGGGGTCACTTGTACACCACAGGTACCCAGGTATAAAAGACAGGCCAGCATGTGGTATCCTCGCTCTGCAGTTATATTAAATGGACTAAGGTCACGACAGTTCAAGTGCAATACTTTGCCTCTTGGCATCATTATCAGAGCCTCTAAAGAGATAACAAAAAGAACATAAGAAATAGAACTATGCCTTATGGCACACTGCCTCCCTCAGTGCTCCGCCCCACACTCTGGGCCCAGCTGCCCAATTTTGCAGACTGAGGCGTAAACTTTACCGAAATGAGCGTAATCGAAAAATGCAGCTCCTTGTGTGGTAATAGCAAAAGCAGATGAACGTGTTTTCCTGTGAGGAAAGATTAAATTAAATGGGCCTGTATTCTGTGGATATTAGATGTCTGAAATAAAAACAGAAAATGCTGGAAATACTCAGCGGGTCGGGTAGCATCTCTGGAGAGAGACAGAATTAACGTTTCGGGTTGGTGACCTTTCGTCAGATCTCTCTCTCTCTCTCTCTCTCTCTCTCTCTCTCTCTCTCTCTCTCTCTCTCTCTCTCTCTCTCTCTCTCTCTCTCTCTCTCTCTCTCTCTCTCTCTCTCTCTCTCGTAGTGGGCTTGAACCCACAAACTTCTGACTTCGAGGTAACAATACTATCGATCGAGTCAGACCCACACACTGGTGCCTTTATATTGAACTTCCATATTTCTCCCTAGTAGAATGCTAAGGTATATGTTACAGAAGTATAAAAAATAGTCACTCCACTTTTGGTTTTATAACCAAACTATTAGTCAGTTTGGTTATAAAACAGTTTATGTAAATAGTGACTTGAAATGTGACTGGGCAGTTGTAAATCAGACACTGAAACCCTCTAAGCTGTTTTTTTAATTAAATGGATTATTGATTTTCAAAGCATTCTGGGTCTGGTATATTGCTCCAAAAATCGCTGCAGTAATCAAACACCCACAAGTATAAACTGCACCGGCAAGCAATGGCTCAGTGGGCAACAGTCTCACTCACGGGATTGGAAGGTTGTGGGTTCAAGTCCCACTCCAGGGACTTGAGCACAATAATCCAGACCGACTCTCTCCCAGGGCAGTGCTGAGGGAGCGCCGCACTGTCGGAGGGGCAGTGCTGAGGGAACGCCGCACTGTCGGAGGGGCAGTACTGAGGGAGCGCCGCACTGTCGGAGGGGCAGTGCTGAGGGAGCGCCGCACTGTCGGAGGGGCAGTGCTGAGGGAGCGCCGCACTGTCGGAGGGGCGGTGCTGAGGGAGCGCCGCACTGTCGGAGGGGCGGTGCTGAGGGAGCGCCGCACTGTCGGAGGGGCGGTGCTGAGGGAGCGCCGCACTGTCGGAGGGGCGGTGCTGAGGGAGCGCCGCACTGTCGGAGGGGCGGTGCTGAGGGAGCGCCGCACTGTCGGAGGGGCGGTGCTGAGGGAACGCCGCACTGTCGGAGGGGCAGTGCTGAGGGAGCGCCGCACTGTCGGAGGGGCAGTGCTGAGGGAGCGCCGCACTGTCGGAGGGGCGGTGCTGAGGGAGCGCCGCACTGTCGGAGGGGCGGTGCTGAGGGAGCGCCGCACTGTCGGAGGGGCGGTGCTGAGGGAGCGCCGCACTGTCGGAGGGGCGGTGCTGAGGGAGCGCCGCACTGTCGGAGGGGCGGTGCTGAGGGAGCGCCGCAATGTCGGAGGGGCGGTGCTGAGGGAGCGCCGCACTGCCAGAGGTGCTGCCTTTCAGGTGAGATGTTTCGGGGTGGTAATGGCGACGGGGCGGTAAGATTTGTGCCCGGGAACAGTTTGCGCCTCAGTCGGCAAAATTAGGCAGCTGGGCCCTGAGTGTGGGGCGGAGCGCTAGGAGGCGTTGCACACCTCTCTTAGATCACTAGGGCCGGCTGAGCAAGTGCAAATCCCCAGCTAAACAGCCGGCCTTGGAGCGCTCAGAGGCCTGGGGCGAAAAGCAAAACGCCAAAAACATTCCCAATACATAACTCACGCCACCACAACATAAATTGCAAAAAACAATCGCACTTACCCGAGGTGGACATTACGTAGCTCCCTGCGGCCACTGCAGCTGGGAACACCCGCTTTCACAGGCGGTCCCAGCAGGGGGCGCTATCAGCGCTAGGTGGGAGCCAGAAATCGATCCGCTGTCGCGACCAGGGGCGCTACACATCGGCTCACCTCTCCCGGGGCGGTAACGCTCCGCTCCCCGCTGAAACCGGCCCCAAGAACCCCGCCCGCCCGGAACAGCTCACCGCCGCCCCTCCGGGGGCGAAAACAGAGGCAGACAGCACCGGAAAATCCAGCTCACCGCGTCCTGTGAAAGTCACCCGCTTGTGTTCCGAAAGTCGTCTTCCAACCTCCAGCAGCGAGTGAACAGTAGAAGGCGATATACCCGTAGGTAGCACGCGCAGTGCTCCGCAACGACTCGTTTGCTCGCAATCAGTCGGTCGCTGTTGGGAGAGGGTGTTGGGTCGGGCACTGCTCACCCAGAATGCCGGGCACCCTCCTTGATGAGCGCTAGCGGGCGACTTCAGCGGCAATCGGCCTCGACGCGCCTCCGGGCATCTGTTCCTCGCACACCAGTTAACTCCTTTACCAAGATGGCGCCCTGGGCTAAACTGGTGACTCTGCTCGAGACCCAACCTTGGGCACTTCGGAGGATCTTCAGCCTCTTTTGAAAGAGGGAATTATTCAGCTTGCTCGCATATATATTGGAGGGGACGAGGTTAAATTGATGAGCCACTGGGTAAACCTCCATGATCTCCCCCTCTCTCCATCGAGAGGTGCCCCAGTACACGGTACACGGCCATTCCTTGGCTAATCACATGCATCATTGCTTTCTCGGTTTCTTCCGTAGGAGCCGTTGCAAATTCCTCCCCTTCCGCCTTCCCCCTCTTTCCCACACCCTCCCCCACCCCCTGCTTTGTACTTTAAAGGATGGAGGAGAATCAGGTTGGGCTGCATTTTAATAACATCGACTTTGTACTCCACCAATTCAGTTCGAAGAGTGTTACTTTTGCTTGTCCAAACCCACTACATTTATTAAAAAAAAATGTTCTTGGTTTTGTTCACCCCTTCCCACTTGTCTTCATTGCCCTGTGCTTCCCGGCAGGTAGTACCTCATGCTACGAGTAAGGTTCCTTGTGCAGCGAGCCTCCTCTCGTACAGCTTCACACTGAGACTGGGTCCCGCTCCCTCAGTATGGTCCAAGGTACACAGAATCAATCAATGTGTCACCATACATCAACGTCGTAAACTTTTACAGTCTAATTTCTTGGTGATTACACTTTATGGCTGTATTGGTAGCGATTACTGCTGCTTCTGGTACTGCTCTGGGCTCCACGTGCTCTTGCCTAGAAACATAGAAACATAGAAAATAGGTGCAGGAGTAGGTCATTCGGCCCTTCGAGCCTGCACCACCATTCAATAAGATCATGGCTGATCATTCCCTCAGTACCCCTTTCCTGCTTTCTCTCCGTACCCCTTGATCCCTTTAGCCGTAAGGGCCATATCTAACTCCCTCTTGAATATATCCAATGAACTGGCATCAACAACTCTCTGTGGTAGGGAATTCCACAGGTTAACAACTCAGTGAAGTTTCTCCTCATCTCAGTCCTAAATGACCACCTCCTTATCCTAAGACTGTGTCCCCTGGTTCTGGACTTCCCCAACATCGGGAACATTCTACCCACATCTAACCTGTCCCGTCTTGTCAGAATCTTATGTTTCTATGAGATCCCCTCTCATCCTTCTAAACTCTAATGTATAAAGGCCCAGTTGATCCAGTCTCTTCTCATATGTCAGTCCTGCCATCCCGGGAATCAGTCTGGTGAACCTTCGCTGCACTCCCTCAATAGCAAGAATGTCCTTCCTCAGATTAGGAGACCAAAACTGTACACAATATTCCAGGTGAGGCCTCACTAAGACCCTGTACAACTGCAATAAGACCTTCCTGCTCCTATACTCAAATCCTCTAGCTATGAAGGCCAATATACCATTTGCCGCCTTCACTGCCTGCTGTACCTGCATGCCAACCTTCAATGACTGATGAACCATGACACCCAGGTCTCGTTGCACCTCCCCTTTTCCTAATCTGCCGCCATTTCTGCCTTCATGTTTTTGCCTCAAGTGGATAACCTCACATTTATCCACATTGTACTTCATCTGCCATGCATTTGCTCACTCACCTAACCTGTCCAAGTCACCCTCCAGCTTCTTGGCGTCCTCCTCACAGCTCACACCGCCACCCAGTTTAGTGTCATCTGCAAACTTGGAGATATTACACAATTCCTTTATCCAATCATTAATGTATATTGTAAAGAGCTGGTGTCCCAGCACTGAGCCCTGCGGCACTCCACTAGTCACTGCCTGCCATTCTGAAAAGGACCCGTTTATCCCGACTCTCTGCTTCCTGTCTGCCAGCCAGTTCTCTATCCACGTCAGTACATTACCCCCAATACCATGTGCTTTGATTTTGCACACCAATCTCGTGTGGGTCCTTGTTAAAAGCCTTTTGAAAGTCCAAATACACCACATCCACTGGTTCTCCCTTGTCCACTCTACTAGTTACATCCTCACAAAATTCTAGAAGATTTGTCAAGCATGATTTCCCCTTCATAAATCCATGCTGACTTGGACCGATCCTGTCACTGCTTTCCAAATGCGCTGTTATTTCGTCCTTAATAAATGATTCCAACATTTTCCCCACTACTGATGACCGGCTAACTAATTTATAATTACCCGCTTTCTCTCTCCCTCCCTTTTTTAAAAAGTGGTGTAACATTAGCTACCCTCCAGTCCATAGGAACTGATGCAGAGTCGATAGACTGTTGGAAAATGATCACCAATGCATCCACTATTTCTAGGGCCACTTCCTTAAGTACTCCTGGGATGTAGACTATCAGGCCCTGGGGATTTATCGGCCTTCAATCCCATCAATTTCCCCAACACAATTTCCCACCTAAAGGATATCCTTCAGCTCCTCCTCCTCACTCGACCCTCGGTCCCCAGTACTTCCGGAAGGTTATTTGTGTCTTCCTTCGTGAAGACAGAACCAAAGTATTTGTTCAACTGGTCTGCCATTTCTTTGTTCTCCATTATAAATTCACCTAAATCCGACTGCAAGTGACCTACATTTGTCTTCACTAATCTTTTTCTCTTCACATATCCATAGAAGCTTTTGCAGTCAGTTTTTATGTTCCCGGCAAGCTTCTTCTCGTACTCTCTTTCCCCCTCCTAATTAAACCCTTTGTCCTCCTATGCTGGATTCTAAATTTCTCCCAGTCCTCAGATTTGTTGCTTTTTCTGGCCAATTTATATGTCTCTTCCTTGGATTTAACTCTATCCTTAATTTCCCTTGTTAGCCACGGTTGAGCCACCTTCCCCGTTTTATTTTTACTCCAGACAGGGATGTACAATTGCTGAAGTTCATCCATGTGATCTTTAAATGTTTGCCATTGCCTATCCATCCTCAACCCTTTAAGTATCATTTGCCAGTCTATTCTAACCAATTCAAGCCTCAAACCATCAAAGTTACCTTTCCTTAAGTTCAGGACCCTAGTTTCTGAATTAACTGTGTCACACTCCATCTTAAAGAATTCTACCATGTTATGGTCACTCTTCCTCAAGGGGCCTTGCACAACAAGATTGCTAATTAGTCCTTTCTCATTACACATCACCCAGTCTAGAATGGCCAGCCCTCTAGTTGGTTCCTCGACATATTGGTCTAGAAAACCATCCCTAATACACTGCAGGAAATCCTCCACCACCGCATTGCTACCAGTTTGGTTAGCCCAATCAATATGTAGATTAAAGTCCTCCATGATAACTGCTGTACCTTTATTGCATGTATCCCTAATTTCTTGTTTGATGCTGTCCCCAACCTTACTACTACTGTTTGGTGGTCTGTACACTACTCCCACTAGCATCTTCTGCCCCATGGTATTCCGTAGCTCCACCCATACCGATTCCACATCATCCAAGCTAATGTCCTTTCTTACTATTGCATTAATTTCCTCTTTAACCAGCAATGCCACCCCACCTCCTTTTCCTTTCTGTCTATCCTTCCTAAATGTTGAATACCCCTGGATGTTGAGTTCCCAGCCTTGGTCACCCTGGAGCCATGTCTCCATGATGCCAATTACATCATTAACTGTTAACTGCTATCTGCGCAGTTAGTTCGTGCACCTTATTCCAAATTCTCCTTGCATTGAGGCACAGAGCCTTCAGGCTTGTCTTTCTGACACACTTTGCCCCTTTAGGATTTTGCTGTAATATGGCCCTTTTTGCTTTTTGCCTTGGGTTTCTCTGCCCTCCACTTTTACTTTTCTTCTTTCTATCTTTTGCTTCTGCCCCCATTCTACTTCCCTCTGTCTCCCTGCCTAGGTTCCCATCCCCCTGCCATATTAGTTTAACTCCTCCCCAACAGCACTAGCAAACACTCCCCCTAGGACATTGGTTCCAGATCTGCCCAGGTGCAGACCGTCCGGTTTGTACTGGTCCCACCTCTCCCAGAACCGGTTCCAATGTCCCAGGAATTTGAATCCCTCCCTTGTGCACCACTGCTCAAGCCACGTATTCATCTGAGTTATCCTGCGATTCCTACTCTGACTAGCATGTGGCACTGGTAGCAATCCTGAGATTACTACTTTTGAGGTCCTACTTTTTAATTTAGCTCCTAGCTCCCTAAATTTGTCTCGTAGGACTTTGTCCTGTGTTTTTTTTTTTACCTCTATCATTGGTACCTATATGTACCATGACAACTGGCTGTTCACCTTCCCTTTTCAAAATGCCCTGCACCCGCTCAGACATCCTTGACCTTTGCACCAGGGAGGCAACATACCATCCTGGAGTCTCGGTTGCGGCCGCAGAAACGTCTATCTATTCCCCTTACAATTGAATCCCCTATCACGATAGCTCTCCCTCTTTTTTTCCTGCCCTGCTGTGCTGCAGAGCCAGCCACGGTGCCATGAACTTGGCTGCTGCTAGAGAGCCAACACGGACAGTTACTATCGTAATACTACCTTTCATTAACAACTCTAAATGCTGACTAATACTGCATGCTTCCCGAGAACAATACAGCACAGGAGGAGGCCATTCAGCCCATTGTGCCTGTGCCGGCTCTGGGAAAGAACAATCCAATTAGTCCCACTCCTCCTGCTCTCTCCCCACTGCCCTGCACACTTTCCTTCTCAAGTATTTATCCAATACTTTTTGAAAGTTACTATTGAATCTGCTCCCACTGTCCTTTCATAGAAACATAGAAAAATAGGTGCAGGAGTAGGCCATTCGGTCCTTCGAGCCTGCACCACCATTCAATAAGATCATGGCTGATCATTCCTTCAGTACCCCTTTCCTGCTTTCTCCCCATATTCCTTGATCCCCGATTCAGGCAGCGCATTCCCGATCACAACAAATCGCTGCATAAAAACATTTCTCCTCACTGCCCCCATCCAATTCCCTTAAATCTGTGTCCCTCTGGTTACCAACCCTCCTGCCACTGGAAACCGTTTCTCCCGACGACTCTATAATCAAAAGTTTGTTTACGATATTTTAGCTTCTACCTTAATCCCATGGGTGTATCCCAAACTTTGTTTCTCTCCCTGTAAAATGATTAAAATGTGAAGGATAATCAGTGTTTTTTACTTCTTGGTTTGCTGCCTGTGAATTTGTCAGTGATTGGCTGCTTAGTGATGACATCATGATTGGTGGACGTAGAATCATAGATATTTACAGCATGGAAGGAGGCCATTTCGGCCCATCGTGTCTGCATTGGCCGACCAAGAGCTATCCAGCCTAATCCCACTTTCCAGCTCTCGATCCGTAGCCCTGTAGTTTACGGCACTTCAAGTGCACATCCAGATACTTTTTAAATGTGGTGAGGGTTTCTGCCTCCATCACCCTTTCAGGCCGTGAGTTCCAGACCCCCACCACCCTCTGGGTGAAGACTTTTCCCCTCAAATCCCCTCTAAACCTCCCCCCCCCCACCCCCCCCAATTACATTAAATCTATGCCCTGTGGTTGTTGGCTACTCTGCCAAGGGAAACAGGTCCTTCCTATCCACTCTATTGCGGCCCCTCATAATTCTATACACCTCAATCAGATCTCCCTCAGCCTCCTTGTTCCAAAGAAAACAGACCCAGCATCTCCAATCTTTCCTCATCGCCAAAATTATCAGTCCAGGCAACATTCTTGTAAATCTCCTCTGCACCCTTTCCAGTGCAATCACATCTTTCCTGTAATATGGTGACCAGAACTGCACACCGTACTCCAGCTGTGGCTTAACTAGTGTTTTATACAGTTCAAGCATAACCTCCTTGCTCTTGTATTCCATGCCTCGACTAATAAAGGCAAGTATTCTATATGCCTTCTTAACTGCCTGCTATCTTTAGGGATCTGTGGACAGGCACTCCAAGGTCCCTTTGTTCCTCCTATACTTTTCAGCGTCATACCATTTAATGTGTATTCCCTTGCCTTGTTAGACATCATGGCGGAGGTGCAATGAGAGCTCGTGGCGAAGGTGCGATGAGTGAGGGTACGGGGCCCAGAAGAGGCGGGGGCCCAGGGGCAGCACGGGCCCAGCCCACACTGATATGTGGGCGCACTAGGTCCGTGCAGCAGAGCAGGTCTCCAGTCGTCCTGGTTAACCCTTGCCACTGGACCAAGACCTCGCTCTGTCAAGCCCCGTGTGGTGGCTGGTGTGCAACGGCCACCACACGTTAAACAAATCCACCCACAGGCATCTTCCACCCCCTCAATTGGAGTTCAGGACTGGAATATCGGGTCCTTTATTGAAACATCTGTGAACTCGTGGAAGCAAGTCATCCTCGTTTGAGGGACTGCCTATGATAATGATAGACCTCCCTAAGTGCATTACCTCACACTTATCCAGATTGAATTCCATTTGCCACTGTTCTGCCCACCTGACCAGTTCATTGATATCTTCCTGCAGACCCCAGCTTTCTTCTTCATTATCAACCACACAGCCGATTTTTAGTATCATCTGCAAACTTCTTAATCATACCCCCAACATTCAAGTCCAAGTCATTGATATATATACCACAAAAAGCAAGGGACCCAGCACTGAGCCCTGTGGAACCCCACTGGAAACAACCTTCCAGTCACAAACATCCATCAACCATTACCCTTTGCTTCCTGCCTCTGAGCCAATTTTGGATCCAACTTGCCACTTTGCCCTGGATCCCATGGGCTATTACTTTCGTGACCAGTCGGCCATGTGGAACCTTATCAAAAGCCTTGCTAAAACCCATATACACTACATCATACACACTGCTCTCCGACCCTCCTGGTTACCTCAATCAAGTTAGTCAGACACGACCTTCCCTTAACAAATCCGTGCTGACTGTCCTTGATTAATGCATGTCTTTCTAAATGAAGATTTATCCAGTCCCTCAGGTGTTTTGCCAATAATTTTCCCATCACCGAGGTTAGGCTGACTGGCCTGTAATTACTCGGCCTGTCCCTTGCTCCCTTTTTAAACAAAGGTACAACATTAGCAATCCTCCAGTCCTCCGGCACCACACTTGGAGCTGGGGAATTTAAACTCCATTACTTAAATAAATCTGGAATAAAAAATTAGTATCAGTAATGGTGACCAGGTAACTATCAGATTGTCGTAAAAACCCATCTGGTTCACTAGTCCTTTAGGGAAGGAAATCTGCCGCCCTTACCCGGTCTGGCCAATATGTGACTCTAGACTAACAGCAATGTGGCTGACTCTTAACTGCCCTCTGAATGGCCCAGCGAGACACTCAGTCGTACCAAACCGCTCCGACAAAGTCAGCGCTGTGGGAACACCTTCACCACATGGACTGCAATGGTTCACCACCACCTTCTCAAGGGGCAATTAAGGATGGGCAATAAATGCTGGCCTTGCCAGCGATGCCCACATCCCATATATTATTTTTTTTTTAAAACACTGGTGCACTAGGTTGGCATGGCGCTGAGTTAAGTTGATCACAGCAAGATCCCAATTTGGTGCGGTCCAGATGTAGTGGGACTAACTGGATTGCTCTGCGAAAGAGCCAACACAGGCTCGATGGGCCGAATGGCCTCCTTCGGTGCTGTACTAGTCATAGAAACATAGAAAATAGGTGCAGGAATAGGCCATTCGGCCCTTCTAACCTGCACCGCCATTCAATGAGTTCATGGCTGAACATGCAACTTCAGTACCCCATTCCTGCTTTCTCGCCATACCCCTTGATCCCCCTAGTAGTAAGGACTTCATCGAACTCCTTTTTGAATATATTTAGTGAACAACTTTCTGTGGTAGAGAATTCCACAGGTTCACCACTCTCTGGGTGAAGTTTCTCCTCATCTCGGTCCTAAATGGCTTACCCCTTATCCTTAGACTGTGTCCCCTGGTTCTGGACTTCCCCAACATTGGGAACATTCTTCCTGCATCTAACCTGTCTAACCCCGTCAGAATTTTAAACGTTTCTGAGGTCCCCTCATTCTTCTGAACTCCAGTGAATACAAGCCCAGTTGATCCAGTCTTTCTTGATATGTCAGTCCCGCCATCCCGGGAATCAGTCTGGTGAACCTTCGCTGCACTCCCTCAATAGCAAGAATGTCCTTCCTCAGGTTAGGAGACCAAAACTGTACACAATATTCCAGGTGTGGCCTCACCAAGGCCCTGTACAACTGTAGCAACACCTCCCTGCCCCTGTACTCAAATCCCCTCGCTATGAAGGCCAACATGCCATTTGCTTTCTTAACCGCCTGCTGTACCTGCATGCCAACCTTCAATGACTGATGTACCATGACACCCAGGTCTCGTTGCACCTCGCCTTTTCCTAATCTGTCACCATTCAGATAATAGTCTGTGTCTCTGTTTTTACCACCAAAGTGGATAACCTCACATTTATCCACATAATACTTCATCTGCCATGCATTTACCCACTCACCTAACCTATCCAAGTCACTCTGCAGCCTCTTAGCATCCTCCTCGCAGCTCACATTGCCACCCAACTTAGTGTCATCCGCAAATTTGGAGATACTACATTTAATCCCCTCGTCTAAATCATTAATGTACAGTGTAAACAGCTGGGGCCCCAGCACAGAACATTGTGGTACCCCACTAGTCACTGCCTGCCATTCTGAAAAGTCCCCATTTACTCCTACTCTTTGCTTCCTGTCTGACAACCAGTTCTCAATCCATGTCAGCACACTACCCCCCAATCCCATGTGCTTTAACTTTGCACATTAATCTCTTGTGGGGACCTTGTCGAAAGCCTTCTGAAAGTCCAAATATACCACATCAACTGGTTTTCCCTTGTCCACTCCACTGGAAACATCCTCAAAAAATTCCAGAAGATTTGTCCAGCATGATTTCCCTTTCACAAATCCATGCTGACTTGGATCTATCATGTCACCTCTTTCCAAATGCACTGCTATAACATCCTTTAATAATTGATTCCATCATTTTACCCACTACTGAGGTCAGGCTGACCGGTCTATAATTCCCTGTTTTCTCTCTCCCTCCTTTTTTTAAAAGTGGGGTTACATTGGCTATCCTCCATTCCATAGGAACTGATCCAGAGTCAATGGAATGTTGGAAAATGACTGTCAATGCATCCGCTATTTCCATGGCCACCTCCTTAAGTACTCTGGGATGCAGTCCATCAGGCCCTGGGAATTTATTGGCCTTCAATCCCATTAATTTTCCCGACTAATAAGGATTTCCCTCAGTTCCTCCTTACTAGACCCTCTGACCCCTTTTATATCTGGAAGGTTGTTTGTGTCCTCCTTAGTGAATACCGAACCAAAGTACTTGTTCAATTGGTCCGCCATTTCTTTGTTCCCCGTTATGACTTTCCCTGATTCTGACTGCAGGGGACCTACGTTTGTCTTTACTAACCTTTTTCTCTTTACATATCTATAGAAACTTTTGCAATCCGCCTTAATGTTCCCTGCAAGCTTCTTCTCGTACTCCATTTTCCCTGCCCTAATCAAACCCTTTGTCCTCCTCTGCTGAGTTCTAAATTTCTCCCAGTCCCCGGGTTCGCTGCTATTTCTGGCCAATTTGTATGCCACTTCCTTGGCTTTAATACTATTCCTGATTTCCCTTGATAGCCACGGTTGAGCCACCTTCCCTTTTTTATTTTTACGCCAGACAGGAATGTACAATTGTTGTAATTCATCCATGCGGTCTCTAAATGTCTGCCATTGCCCATCCACAGTCAACCCCTTGAGTATCATTCGCCAATCTATCCTAGCCAATTCACGCCTCATACCTTCAAAGTTAGCCTTCTTTAAGTTCTGGACCATGGTCTCTGAATTTACTGTTTCATTCTCCATCCTAATGCAGAATTCCACCATATTATGGTCACTCTTTCCCAAGGGGCCTCGCACAACGAGATTGCTAATTAATCCTCTCATTACACAACACCCAGTCTAAGATGGCCTCCCCCCTAGTTGGTTCCTCGACATATTGGTCCAGAAAACCATCCCTTATGCACTCCAGGAAATCCTCCTCCACCATATTGCTTCCAGTTTGGTTAGCCCAATCTATGTGCATATTAAAGTCACCCATTATAACTGCTGCACCTTTATTGCATGCACCCCTAATTTCCTGTTTGATGCCCTCCCCAACATCACTACTACTGTTTGGAGGTCTGTACACAACTCCCACTAATGTTTTTTGCCCTTTGGTGTTCTGCATCTCTACCCATATAGATTGCACATCATCCAAGCTAATGTCCTTCCTAACTATTGCATTAATCTCCTCCTTAACCAGCAATGCTACCCCACCTCCTTTTCCTTTTATTCTATCCTTCCTGAATGTTGAATACCCCTGGATGTTGAGTTCCCAGTCCTGATCATCCTGGAGCCACGTCTCCGTAATCCCAATCACATCATATTTGTTAACATCTATTTGCACAGTTAATTCATCCACCTTATTACGGATACTCCTTGCATTAAGACACAAAGCCTTCAGGCTTGTTTTTTTTTAACACCCTTTGTCCTTTTAGAATTTTGCTGTACAGTGGCCCTTTTTGTTCTTTGCCTTGGGTTACTCTGCCCTCCACTTTTCCTCATCTCCTTTCTGTCTTTTGCTTTTGTTTCCTTCTTTCCCTGCATTGGTTCCCATCCCCCTGCCATATTAGTTTAACTCCTCCCCAACAGCACTAGCAAACACTTCCCCTAGGACACTGGTTCTGGTCCTGCCCAGGTGCAGACCGTCCGGTTTGTACTGGTCCCACCTCCCCCAGAACCGGTTCCAATGCCCCAGGAATTTGAATCCCTCCCTGCTGCACCACTGCTCAAGCCACGTATTCATCTGCGCTATCCTGCGATTCCTACTCTGACTAGCACGTGGCACTGGTAGCAATCCCGAGATTACTATTTTTGAGGTCCTACTTTTTAATTTAGTTCCTAGCTCCTTAAATTTGTTTCGTGAGACCTCATCCCTTTTTTTTACCGATGTCGTTGGTACCAATGTGCACCACGACAACTGGCTGTTCTCCCTCCCTTTTTAGAATGTCCTGTACCCGCTCCGAGACATCCTTGACCCTTGTACCAGGGAGGCAACATACCATCCTGGAGTCTCGGTTGCGGCCGCAGAAACACCTATCTATTCCCCTTACAATTGAATCCCCTATCACTATAGCTCTCCCACTCTTTTTCCTGCCCTGCTGTGCAACAGAGCCAGCCACGGTGCCATGAACTTGGCTGCTGCTGCCCTCCCCTGATGAGTCATCCCCCCAACAGTACCCAAAGCAGTGTATCTGTTTTACAGGGGGATGACCACAGGGGACCCCTGCACTACCTTCCTTGCACTGCTCTTCCTGCTGGTCTTCCATTCCCTATCTGGCTTTTGACCCTTTCCCTGCGGTACGACCAACTCGCTGCACTTGCTACTCACTTCATTCTCGGCATCGTGGATGCTCCAGAGTGAATCCACCCTCGGCTCCAACTCTGCAATGCGGTCTGTCAGGATGTTGTAATGTCCTCCAAGAAAGGGAACAGGCCATCTCTACCTGGTCATCATCATCATAGGCAGTCCCTCGTATCGAGGATGACTTGCTTCCACGCCAAAAAATTCACATGTTTCAATGAAGGACCTAATATTCCAGATTCAGAACTACATCCTGAAGGGTGGAAGATGCCTGTGGGTGGATTTTCTAAACATGTGGAGGCCATTGCACACCAGCCACCACACGGGCTTGACAGAGCTAGGCCTTGGTCCAGTGGCAAGGATTACCCAAGACGACTGGAGACCAGCTCGGATGCACGGACCTAGTGCACGCACATATTGCTCTACAATCTCTCGCTGCTCCTTCGCCCCAACCTCATCGCTCCTGCTGTACCTGCCCACGCTCCAATCACCGACCTGGATCTTGGCGATATCCCAGGTCTGACCTACGTGACTCCAGTCTCACACAATGTAGTTGGTTCTTAATCACACTGAGGGAGAAGAAAATAAATTCTGCCCACGATCAATAGCTTCTCGTGAAACAGCTCTAATTGCTTCTATAACTCATTTACACCGTTGCTTCAATGGCCAGTGTTGTCGTCCATGTCACACCATTTTAGCAGATAACTACAAAGCAAATAACCAAGTAAGTAAAGCAAACACACAACAATTAAAAAGCTCTCGCACACTCTGGCTTTTATCTTGCCATTTTGCCGACAAACACACAGGAAGGTTAAAGTTCACATACTCTGTGTGAGTATCAGCAGTGAGATCACATTGGGTTAGGTGTCAGCCGTGGCTCAGTGGGCAGCACTCGTCTCCTGAGTCAGGAGGTCGTGGGTTCAAGTCCCACTCCAGGAACTTGAGCACAAAAATCTAGGCTGACACTCCCAGTGCAGTGCTGAGGGAGCGCCGCACTGTCGGAGGGGCAGTACTGAGGGAGTGCCGCACTGTCGGAGGGGCAGTACTGAGGGAGTGCCGCACTGTCGGAGGGGCAGTACTGAGGGAGTGCCGCACTGTCGGAGGGGCAGTGCTGAGGGAGTGCCGCACTGTCGGAGGGGCAGTACTGAGGGAGTGCCGCACTGTCGGAGGGGCAGTACTGAGGGAGCGCCGCACTGTCGGAGGGGCAGTACTGAGGGAGCGCCGCACTGTCGGAGGGGCAGTACTGAGGGAGTGCCGCACTGTCGGAGGGGCAGTGCTGAGGGAGTGCCACACTGTCGAAGGGGCAGTGCTGAGGGAGTGCCACACTGTCGAAGGGGCAGTGCTGAGGGAGTGCCACACTGTCGAAGGGGCAGTGCTGAGGGAGTGCTACAGGGTCAGAGGTGCCGTCTTTCGGCTGTGACGTTAAACCGAGTCTGCTCTCTCAGGTGGGTGTAAAAGGTCCCACGGCACTATTTCGAAGAAGAGCAGGGGAGTTATCCCCAGTGTCCTGGGACACACTTATCTCTCAGCCAATATCAATAAAAGATTAATTTCTCATTTATTTCATTGTTGTGTGTGGGAGCTTGCTGTGCGCAAATTAGCTGCCGCGTTTCTCACATTACAACAGTGACTACACTCCAAAAGTACTTCATTGGCTGTAAAGCACTCTGAAATGTCCGGTGGTAGTAAAAGGCGCTGTATACTCATTTATTTACCGATCAAAAACAACATTTGCCACATCTGGATTTCCAATTGCCACACGTGGCTCGTGGTTAATATATTGGACAACACTGTCACACTGCACCAATTGGCATGTTCTATGCACTCACAGCTCACCCTCAGTACTGGCCCTCCGACGGTGCGGCGCTCCCTCAGTACTGGCCCTCCGACAGTGCGGCACTCCCTCAGTACTGGCCCTCCGACAGTGCGGCACTCCCTCAGTACTGGCCCTCCGACAGTGCGGCACTCCCTCAGTACTGCCCCTCCGACAGTGTGAGTCTGTAGCCATTGGAGAGGTTTCATTCTATTAGCCTGGGATCCGACTCCCAGAAACTAAATTCGTGTCCAACCAAGTGCATGACCAATTCCTCCTCCTCTCCCAGTTATCACTGCAGCACTGACTCAGTATTGCAGCTACATTAAAAAAATAATAACCTTTTAAAATTCATAGGTTTGTTGTAAAAAATCAATTTGGTGTTAGCCAGAAATGCTTGTGTTTGATATTTGCTCAATAAACAGCACAGTTACATGCTGTTAACTCCAATGGCAACTATTAAAGTGATGAAGTACATCATCAGCACGAGTTGCTATCAGACCAACTAGCATCCCGGATTGTGGGGCCTCTCAAGAAATGGCTCGTCTAAAAATTATAGAATGGCTGCTCTTCTCCTGAGGCAGTCCCTCGGAGTCGAGGATGACTTGCTCCTACACTAACACCAGTTCTCAGGTGACTGAGACCAATGTGGGACCGACAGTCTCTGTCACAGGCGGTGTCTGGGGCACACGGTGGTTGGAGGGACGGGGTGGGTGGGGGGCTTGGTTTGTCGTGCGCTCCTTCCGCTGTTTGCGCTTCGCTTCCGCGTGCTCCCGGCGAAGAGGCTCGAGGTGTTCAGCACCTTCCCGGATGCTCCACCTCCACTTTGAGCGGCCTTGGGCCAGGGATTCCCAAGAGTCGATGGGGATGTTGCATTTTTTCAAGGAGGCTTTGAGGGTGTCCTTGAAGCGTTTCCTCTCCTCTGCCCTCCTGGGGCTCGCCTGCCGTGTCGTAGCTCGGAGTAGAGCACTTGTTTCTACTGGTTACAGCACAGAAGGAGGCCATTCGGCCCATCAAGCCCATGCTCTCTGCAAGAGCACCTCAACCAGTCTCACTCCCCTGCCCTTTCCCCGTAGCCCCGCAAATTATTTTCCTTCAGGTATGTAATGTATGCACCTGTGAGTATGCTCTCAGGTTTGTGGAGCTGCTGAGTTGGGAGGGGCTTAGCCAGTCACATGATGTTCACAAGACTCAATAAAACCCCGGCCAGTTGGGTTCGGGGGATCCACGATGAGGCAGGTGGTTGTGAGCCTGGTGGATGAACTGGCAATGTGCAGTGTGATTGTTAAACCTTTGCTAATTAACCTGGGGGAATGTAGTCGCTGAAGAGAGGCAGGCAGTCAGTCTCAACAACCCCCTCAACCGCTCGCTGCCTGGACCAGTTAATGGTCCCCTTGGCCATGCCCAGAAGCAATCCCAAGAGGAGGCCTTCCGACCTGCCTGCTCCCCTCCGCACAGGGTGCCCAAAGATCAGGAGTGTGGGACTGAAGTGCAACCCAGAATTTGAGGAGCAGCCCCTTTAAATAATGGAACAGGGGCTGCAACCTCTCATACAACATACACATGGAACACGGTCTACAACTATTTTAGTTGTAACCAATTAAATCAAGTGCCCCCTGATTAAAGGGGGGGGGGGGGAACACCAAACATTTTCAAACAAGTACCCCCTTGTTTTTTTGGGGTTTTTTTTTGAGGACACTGAAACACAAATTATACAAGTGCCCCTTGGCTTAAAAACCTGTTAGCATCCTCACAGATGCATACACGACAGTCCAAAGGTTGTGGTTTCAAGTCCCACTCCAGAGACTTGAGCGTGTAATTTTGATGTAATTGAAGTTGTAAACTGCAGAGGAGTCTGGAAAGCAATCAGAGCTGTTGCGTTATTGTGTGAAGGCTCTTATAAGGCAAATGGGACACTTACAAGACCAGATTACTGTTATATATGTAAACCTGCAAATACCTTGTTTAACCACCAGAGGGCTCATCCCCTGGAGTCCCAAGGGATCCCACAATCCCTTGGGAGCACCTGTACTTAAGGAGGCCTCACAGGCTGGAGAGGCACTCTGGAGACCTGCAATAAAAGACTACGGTCACACTTTACTTTGAGCTCACAGTATCTGGTCAGACTCTTTATTCAATACATAACAATTACGTTAAACTTCAGTCCACAAATGTCCGTTGATCCACACCAGGATTTTGCACTGCCCGCGTTAATATCAGTCTTGCCTTGGCGTCTTGGGCTTCAGTCTCTGCTTTGTGGAGAATGTTAAAGTTAATCTGAAACACATCATTGGCTACAAACTTTTGTCTGAATAATAGACATAGCAAATCAGGCTGTAACGATACAAGATGCTCATCGCTTAGGTGGTTATGCATAATTTAGTTCGATGCGGACCCTCTCCCTGAACCTACCCCCCACCCAGTTATCCAATTCAAACTCTGATTCAATCAGACAACTGCAATATTCCGTGGTAGAAACTCAGCTTTCATGTTTCAACAAATTACGTGAAGTTTTTTTTAATGCAACACAAAGGATTGTTATTGGTCTAACTGTCTGGCCCACGCTGGCCCAATCAAAGCAGGCAAATTGTATCGGATTGAACGTTCAACCTGCTACCTGGTTTTCACCCCGAGCCATTTCAGCTTTCGTCCCTGCTTTGCAGTTTGTGAGTTAATAACGTTCCTCTGTTTTTGCCTCCTGAACTCTCCCTGTAGCGAGCGCAGGCTGCAGGGGCCTCTCCCTAGTTATCCACATGGTCAGCTCAGGTCACACAGGCAACCTGTCTGTAATGTACGCACTGTGAGTATGCTCACAGGTTTGGAGAGCTGTGAGTGGCTTAGCCAGTCATGTGATGTTCACAAAACTCAATAAAACCCCACCCAGTTGGGTTTGGGGGATCCACGATGAGGCAGGTGGTTGTGAGCCTGGTGGATGAACCGGTAGTGTGATTGTTAAACCTTTGCTAATAAACCAACTAGTTCTTAATAACAATGTGTTGCTATGAATTCTTAAGCAAAGAACCCATGAAGCAAATACATTATACCTTTGTTAAACAACAACTTGCGTTTATAAGAGCAGGGAACTTCTCCCCGGTGTCCTGGGGCCAATATTTATCCCTGAATTAACATCATTAAAAAACAGATTATCTGGTCATTATCAATTTGCTGTTTGTGGGAGCTTGCTGTGCGCAATTGGCTGGTGCGTTTCCTGCATTACAACAATAACTACACTTCAAAAAGTACTTCATTGGCTGTAAAGCGCTTTGGGACGTTGAGATTGTGAAAGGCGCTATATAAATGCAAGTCTTAACGTGGTAAAATGCCCCAAGGCGCTTCACAGGAGTGTTATCAGCCAAAAATTGACACCGAGACAACATAAGGGGATATTAAGACAGATGAGGGGTAGGTTTTAAGGAGTGTCTCAAGGGAGGAGAGAGAGAGGTAGAGAAGCAGAGGGGTATGGAGGGATTCCCAGAAGTTACTACGTTAAATGTGCTTTATCTGTGCAAGTTGATTTTGGGAGTTAACATCTCCTGGATCGCACGCTGCCGACGTCGGAACAGTTAAAATTGGGGCTCGGGTAACATTTTGGGTGCAGACTCCAGTGTTTGCAATGACACTTTGCTCCCAGCCCTTTGGACCAGAAGGCAACGATCTCATCATTGCATAAAACCCGAGAACGCTGGAAATACTCAGGCAGGTCAGGCAGCTTGTGACTCCTCCACTGTTCCAATCAAACTCAACGCAGGCTCGATTGGCCACTTTACAACCTTCTGGTCTCAACATGGAGTACGACAACGTCAGACCACGTCCACTGCTCCAAGTTCTTCAGACAGCATGTTCTGTTAACGGTTCTGCTGTTGCGGGTTGCTGCGATCAGGAACGTGCTGCCCGACAGGAAGTAGGTTCAATCACAACATCGAAATCAGAATTGGATAAATACTTAAAGGTGATAAAAAATTACAGGGCTATGGGGAACGAACAGGGAGTGTAATTAATAAATAGATCTACAAAAGAGTCAACATAAGCCAGATGGGCCAAATGGCCTCCTTCTATGCTGTATCATTCTGTGATTTACAGCTCCTCTAGATCCATCTTTTGTTTCTTTTCTTGTCCCATTACATAAGAAATAGGAGCAGGAGTAGGCCATAGGGCCCCTCGAGCCTGCTCCACCATTTAATACGATCATGGCTGATCCGATCATGGACTCAGCTCCACTTCCCTGCCCGCTCTCCTTATCCCCTTATTGTTTAAGAAACTCTCTATTTCTGTCTTAAATATATTCAATGTCCCAGTTTCCACAGCTCTCTGAGGCAGCGAATTCCACAGATTTACAACCCTCGAGAGAAGAAATTTCTCCTCATCTCAGTTTTAAATGGGCGGCCCCTTATTCTAAGATTATGCCCCCTACTTCTAGTCTCCCCCATCAGTGGAAACATCCTCTCTGCATCCACCTTGTTGAGCCCCCTCATAATCTTATATATTTTGATAAGATCACCTCTCATTCTTCTGAATTCCAATGAGTAGAGGCCCAACCTACTCAACCTTTCCTCATAAGTCAACCCCCTCATCTCCAGAATCAACCGAGTGAACCTTCTCTGGAACTGCCTCCAAAGCAAGTATATCCTTTCGCCTCGCGCCATTATCCCTTTTGTCATTTAGACAGTCCTGCCTGCCACCCTATCACAGGCCTTCCCTTTTACTCTTTCTTCCCTGTTCCCCCTTTCCCTGCCCCTGTACTTGCTGAAAATCTCTAACTTCTTCCAGAAAGTCAGCGACCTGAAATGCTAACTCTGTTTCTCTCTCCACAGATGCTGGCCGACCCGCTGAGTATTTCCGGCGTTGTCTGTTTATATTTCTATCTCATTACTGCTACTCACTTCGGTAGGAGGAATAGAAAAACAGAATATTTTTTTAAATGGTGAGAGACTATTAAATGTGGGTGTTCAAAGAGATTTGGGTACCCTCGTTCAGGAATCATAGAGAGTTAGCACACAGGATATAAAAAGGGTCAGAGAGTCTAGTAAGAAGGAGGAACTGAGAAAGGACTAATTAGCAATCTTGTTGTGCGAAGCCCCTTGGGGAAGAGTGACTATAACATGGTAGAATTCTTTATTAAGATGGAGAGTGACACAGTTAATTCAGAAACTAGGGTCCTGAACTTAAGGAAAGGTAACTTTGATGGTTTGAGGCGTGAATTGGCTAGAATAGACTGGCAAAGGATACTTAAAGGGTTGACGGTGGATAGGCAATGGCAAACATTTAAACATATGGATGAACTTCAGCAACTGTCTGGAGTAAAAATAAAACGGGGAAGGTGGCTCAACTGTGGCTAACAAGGGAAATTAAGGATAGTGTTAAATCCAAGGAAGAGGCATATAAATTGGCCAGAAAAAGCAACAAACCTGAGGACTGGGAGAAATTTAGAATTCAACAGAGGAGGACAAAGGATTTAATTAGGAGGGGGAAAATAGAGTACGAGAAGAAGCTTGCCGGGAACATAAAAACTGACTGCAAAAGCTTCTATAGATATGTGAAGAGAAAAAGATTAATGAAGACAAACGTAGGTCCCTTGCAGTCGGATTCAGGTGAATTTATAATGGGGAACAAAGAAATGGCAGACCAATTAATCAAATACTTTGGTTCTGTCTTCACGAAGGAAGACACAAATAACCTTCCGGAAGTACTGGGGACCGAAGGTCTAGTAAGAAGGAGGAGCTGAAGAATATCCTTATTAGTCGGGAAATTGTGTTGGGGAAATTGATGTGATTGAAGGCCGATAAATCCCCAGGGCCTGATTGTCTGCACCACAGAGTACTTAAGGAGGTGGCCTTGGAAATAGCGGATGCATTGACAGTCATTTTCCAACATTCCATAGACTCTGGATCAGTTCTTATGGAGTGGAGGGTAGCCAATGTAACCCCATTTTTTTAAAAAAGGAGGGAGGGGGAAAACAGGGAATTATAGACCGGTCAGCCTGACATCAGTAGTGGGTAAAATGATGGAATCAATTATTAAGGATGTCATAGCAGCGCATTTGGAAAGCAGTGACATGATAGGTCCAAGTCAGCATGGATTTGTGAAAGGGAAATCATGCTTGACAAATCTTCTGGAATTTTTTGAGGATGTTTCCAGTAGAGTGGACAAGGGAGAACCAGTTGATGTGGTGTATTTGGACTTTCAGAAGGCTTTCGACAAGGTCCCACACAAGAGATTAATGTGCAAAGTTAAAGCACATGGGATTGGGGGTAGTGTGCTGACATGGATTGAGAACTGGTTGTCAGACAGGAAGCAAAGAGTAGGAGTAAATGGGTACTTTTCAGAATGGCAGGCAGTGACTAGTGGGGTACCGCAAGGTTCTGTGCTGGGGCCCCAGCTGTTTACACTGTACATTAATGATTTAGACGAGGGGATTAAATGTAGTATCTCCAAATTTGCGGATGACACTAAGTTGGGTGGCAGTGTGAGCTGCAAGGAGGATGCTATGAGGCTGCAGAGTGACTTGGATAGGTTAGGTGAGTGGGCAAATCCATGGCAGATGAAATATAATGTGGATAAATGTGAGGTTATCCATTTTGGTGGTAAAAACAGAGAGACAGACTATTATCTGAATGGTGACAGATTAGGAAAAGGGAAGGTGCAAGAGACCTGGGTGTCATGGTACATCAGTCATTGAAGATTGGCATGCAGGTACAGCAGGCGGTTAAGAAAGCAAATGGCATGTTGGCCTTCATAGCGAGGGGATTTGAGTACAGGGGCAGGGAGGTGTTACTACAGTTGTACAAGGCCTTGGTGAGGCCACACCTGGAGTATTGTGTACAGTTTTGGTCTCCTAACTTGAGGAAGGACATTCTTGCTATTGAGAGAGTGCAGCGAAGGTTCACCAGACTGATTCCCGGGATGGCGGGACTGACCTATCAAGAAAGACTGGATCAACTGGGCTTGTATTCACTGGAGTTCAGAAGATTGAGAGGGGATCTCATAGAAATGTTTAAAATTCTGACGGATTTAGACAGGTTAGATGCAGGAAGAATGTTCCCAATGTTGGAGAAGTCCAGAACCAGGGGTCACAGCCTAAGGATAAGGGGTAAGCCATTTAGGACCGAGATGAGGAGAAACTTCTTCACCCAGAGAGTGGTGAACCTGTGGAATTCTCTACCACAGAAAGTTGTTGAGGTCAATTCACTAAATATATTCAAAAAGGAGTTAGATGTAGTCCTTACTACTAGGGGGATTCAAGGGGTATGGCGAGAAAGCAGGAATGGGGTACTGAAGTTGCATGTTCAGCCATGAACTCATTGAATGGCGGTGCAGGCTAGAAGGGCTGAATGGCCTACTCCTGTACCTATTTTCTATGTTTCTATGTACAGCAGGCAATTTGGAAGGTAAATAGCATGTTGGCCTTTATTGCTCGAGGGTTGGATTACAAGAATAAGGAAATTCTTGCTACAAAGTTCTAGGATCACAGTCTCAGGATAAGGGGTCGGCCATTTAGGACGGAGATGAGGAGAAACTTCTTCACTCAGAGGGTGGTGAATCTTTGCAATTCTCTGCCCCAGAGGGCTGTGGATGCAGAGTCGTTGAGTATATTCAAGGCTGAGATCGATAGATTTTTGGACTCGAGGGGAATCGAGGGATATGGAGATCGGGCGGGAAAGTGGAGTTGAGGTCGAAGATCAGCCATGATCTCATTGAATGGTGGAGCAGGCTCGAGGGGCTGAATAGCCGACTCCTGCTCCTAATTTTTATGTTTTTCTGTTGATATCACAATGGATAATTAGTTTAACGAGCAGCTGTAATGAAAGCTTCCAACTGAGGGACAATACACAAAAAGCTAGATTAGATCCCAAAACAGCTGCAACACAGAGGGGATGCAGTCATCATCATGAGCAATAAAAAAACATTATTACACAGAGCAAGTTAAACAAAGCAGGTGTGCACTCTAAATAATGCAATGAAAACTTAATCGTTTATACAACCTGCAGGCCTCAATTAAATAGCTTACAGATGCTGGGTAGTTACAGCACAGGAAGAGGCCATTCAGCCCCTCGAGCCTCTTACATTGGGAATAGGAGGAGGCCATTCAGCCCCTCGAGCCTGTTACACGGGAACAGGAGGAGGCCATTCAGCCCCTGGAGCCTGTTACATTGGAAATAGGAGGAGGCCATTCAGCCCCTCAAGCCTGTTACACAGAAACAGGAGGAGGCCATTCAGCCCCTCGAGCCTGTTACACAGGAATAGGAGGAGGCCATTCAGCCCCTCGAGCCTGATACACAGGAACAGGAGGAAGCCATTCAGCCCCTTGAGCCTGTTATATTAGGAACAGGAGGCCATTCAGTCCCTCGAGCCTGATACACAAGAACAGGAGGAGACCATTCAGCCCCTCGAGCCTGTTACATTGGGAATAGGAGGAGGCCATTCAGCCCCTCAAGCCTGTTACACAGGAACAGGGCGAGGCCATTCAGCCCCTCGAGCCTGTTACACAGGAACAGGAGGAGGCCATTCAGCCCCTCAAGCCTGTTACAAAGGAACAGCAGGAGGCCATTCAGCCCCTCGAGCCTGTTACACAGGAACAGGAGGAGGCCTTTCAGCCCCTCAAGCCTGTTACACAGGAATAGGAGGAGGCCATTCAGCCCCTCAAGCCTGTTACACAGGAACAGGAGGAAGCCATTCAGCCCCTTGAGCCTGTTACACAGGAACAGGAGGAGGCCATTCAGCCCCTCGAGCCTCTTGCATTAAGAACAGGAGGAGGCCCATTCAGTCCCTCGAGCCTGTTACACAGGAACAAGAGGAGGCCATTCAATCCCTGGAGCCTGTTACATAGGAACAGGAAGAAGCCATTCAGCCCCTCGAGCCTGTTACACAGGAACAGGAGGAGGCCAGTCAGCCCCTCGAGCCTTTTACACAGGAACAGGAGGAGGCCCATTCATGCAGGTACAGCAAGCAATTCGGAAGGCAAATAGCATGTTGGTCTTTGTTGTTATAGGGTTGGATTACAAGAGTAAGGGAAGTCCTGTTGCAATTATATAGAGCTTTGGTGAGACCACACCTGGATACTCTGTACAGTTTTGGTCTCCCAACCTAAAAAAGGATATACTTGCCTTAGAGGCGGTTCAACGAAGGTCCACTGGACTGATCCCTGGGCTGAGAGGGTTGTCCTATGAGGTGAGGTTGAGTAGCTTGGGCGTTTAGAAGGATGAGAGATAAGATCATTGAAACATATAAAATTCATAGATGGCTTGAGAGGGTAGATGGTGTGATGGCTGGGGAGTCTAGATCTAAGGGGCTTAGTCTCAAGATAAGGGGTTGGCCATTTAGGACTGAGATGAGGAGGAATTTCTTCATGCGGAGTGTTGTGAATCTGTGGAATTCTCTGCCCCAGAGGGCTGTGGGAGCTCAGTCGTTGAGTATATTCAAGGCTGAGATCGATAGATTTTTGGATATTAAGGGAATCAAGGGATATGGAGATCGGTCGGGAAAGTGGAGTTGAGGTCGAAGATCAGCCATGGTCTTACTGAATGGCAGAGCAGGCTCGAGGGAACAGAGTGCCTGCTCCTATTCCTGTTTCTTACATTCCTACAGTACAGCCCGTTTAACTCTATTGCCCAAGGTGAATTTGCATCCCCAAGTGTTTCAGAGTCGCATGTTTCTGCGATTTTGTTAGCGGGTTGTTAATGATGGTGAAAACCAGCATTCTAAGAACATAAGAAATAGGAGCAGGAGTAGGCCATATGGTCCCTCGAGCTTGCTCCGCCATTCAATAAGATCATGGCTGATCTGATCAGGGACTCAGCTCCACTTCCCTGCCCGCTCCCCATAACCCTTGACTACTCTGTAGTTCAAAAGTCTGCCTACCTCCGCCTTAAATATATTCCATGACCCAGCCTCCACAGCTCTCTGGGGCAGAGAATTCCAAAGATTCACGACCCTCTGAGAGAAGAAATTCCTTCTCATCTCCAACTTAAATGAGCGACCCCTTATTCTGAAACTATGCCCCCTAGTTCTAGATTCCCCGACGAGGGGAAACATCCTCTCTGCATCTACCCTGTCGAGCCCCCTCAGAATCTTATGTTGCAAATAAGATCACCTCTCATTCTTCCAAACTCCAATGAGTAGAGGCCCAACCTGCTCAACCTTTCCTCATAAAACAACGCCTTCATCTCAGGAATCAACCTCGTTCTGTGAGGCTTTGTTATAGGTTGTAAACAGAGCAAGTTGCCCGATGTCACGATAGATTTTGGTGGTGAAACTGCCCACTCCAATGTTCTTTTTACGAATATATGGAGATGACGGGCAGGCAAAGACTAGCGGGTCGATCAAGCCTGCCCCACGCTCACACTGACAGGAGCATCACAACTTGATATCTCCTCACATTATAGATCACCTTTAGAGAACAGCCACTGCATGCAGTACCCAAGGAGCGTCTCTCCTGCTGACACTGTGCCTTGTCACGGCTCCACATATGGCAACGTGTGTCTACTTGGACAGTTTGCACACCTCGTGTGCTCCCAACTTATTTAGAGAGATCCTCCATCAAACGATTTACAAAAAAAAATGATGCTGTGGCACTATTTAAAGAAGGGCATGGAGTTCCCAAACCATTCCAAGGATCAACCATTCTTTGTGTGAAAATCTTCCTCCTGACATTCTCCTACATTCTCATTGCACTCGTTTAAACTCTTGTGCCCCCTTGTTCCAGTATCCTGACATAGGAACCATGCTCCGGACCAGCCTAGCAATCTTCACTACTTAGTACCTGGTGTATTTCTATAAGGTTCCCTCTCACTTGCGTCCTTCAACAGTAAAAGGCTCCTGTCTTTCTACATAACTCAAGTTATGTAGAAGAGTGGGAGAGCGGTAGTGATAGGGGATTCAATGGTGAGGGGAATAGATAGGCGTTTCTGCGGCCGCGACCGAGACTCCAGGATGGTATGTTGCCTCCCTGGTGCAAGGGTCAAGGATGTCTCGGAGCGGGTGCAGGACATTCTGAAATGGGAGGGAGAACAGCCAGTTGTCGTGGTGCACATTGGTACCAACAACATAGGTAAAAAAAGGGATGAGGTCCTACGAAACGAATTTAAGGAGCTAGGAGCTAAATTAAAAAAGGTAGGACCTCAAAAGTAGTAATCTCGGGATTGCTACCAGTGCCACGTGATAGTCAGAGTAGGAATCGCAGGATAGCGCAGATGAATACGTGGCTTGAGCAGTGGTGCAGCAGGGAGGGATTCAAATTCCTGGGGCATTGGGACCGGTTCTGGGGGAGGTGGGACCAGTACAAACCGGACGGTCTGCACCTGGGCAGGACCGGAACCAATGTCCTAGGGGGAGTGTTTGCTAGTGCTGTTGGGGAGGATTTAAACTAATATGGCAGGGGGATGGGAACCTATGCAGGGAGACAGAGGGAAACAAAAAGGAGGCAAAAGCAAAAGACAGAAAGGAGATGAGGAAAAGTGGAGGGCAGAGAAACCCAAGGCAAAGAACAAAAAGGGCCACTGTACAGCAAAATTCTAAAAGGACAAAGGGTGTTAAAAAAACAAGCCTGAAGGCTTTGTGTCTTAATGCAAGGAGTATCCGCAATAAGGTGGATGAATTAATTGTGCAAATAGATGTTAACAAATATGATGTGATTGGGATTACGGAGACGTGGCTCCAGGATGATCAGGGCTGGGAACTCAACATTCAGGGGTATTCAACATTCAGGAAGGATAGAATAAAAGGAAAAGGAGGTGGGGTAGCATTGCTGGTTAAAGAGGAGATTAATGCAATAGTTAGGAAAGACATTAGCTTGGATAATGTGGAATCTATATGGGTAGAGCTGCAGAACACCAAAGGGCAAAAAACGTTAGTAGGAGTTGTGTACAGACCTCCAAACAGTAATAGGGATGTTGGGGAGGGCATCAAACAGGAAATTAGGGGTGCATGCAATAAAGGTGTAGCAGTTATAATGGGTGACTTTAATATGCACATAGATTGGGCTAGCCAAACTGGAAGCAATACAGTGGAGGAGGATTTCCTGGAGTGCATAAGGGATGGTTTTCTAGACCAATATGTTGAGGAACCAACTAGGGGGGAGCCATCTTAGACTGGGTGTTGTGTAATGAGAGAGAATTAATTAGCAATCTCATTGTGCAAGGCCCCTTGGGGAAGAGTGACCATAATATGGTGGAATTCTGCATTAGGATGGAGAATGAAACAGTAAATTCAGAGACCATGGTCCAGAACTTAAAGAAGGGTAACTTTGAAGGTATGAGGCGTGAATTCGCTAGGATAGATTGGCGAATGATACTTAGGGGGTTGACTGTGGATGGGCAATGGCAGACATTTAGAGACCGCATGGATGAATTACAACAATTGTACATTCCTGTCTGGCGTAAAAATAAAAACGGGAAGGTGGCTCAACCGTGGCTATCTAGGGAAATCAGGGATAGTATTAAAGCGAAGGAAGTGGCATACAAATTGGCCAGAAATAGCAGCGAACCTGGGGACTGGGAGAAATTTAGAACTCAGCAGAGGAGGACATAGGGTTTGATTAGGGCAGGGAAAATGGAGTACGAGAAGAAGCTTGCAGGGAACATTAAGGCGGATTGCAAAAGTTTCTATAGGTATGTAAAGAGAAAAAGGTTAGTAAAGACAAACGTAGGTCCCCTGCAGTCAGAATCAGGGGAAGTCATAACGGGGAACAAAGAAATGGCAGACCAATTGAACAAGTACTTTGGTTCGGTATTCACTAAGGAGGATACAAACAACCTTCCGGATATAAAAGGGGTCAGAGGGTCTAGTAAGGAGGGGGAACTGAGGGAAATCTTTATTAGTCGGGAAATTGTGTTGGGGAAATTGATGGGATTGAAGGCCGATAAATCCCCAGGGCCTGATGGACTGCATCCCAGAGTACTTAAGGAGGTGGCCTTGGAAATAGCGGATGCATTGACAGTCATTTTCCAACATTCCATTGACTCTGGATCAGTTCCTATGGAGTGGAGGGTAGCCAATGTAACCCCACTTTTTAAAAAAGGAGGGAGAGAGAAAACAGGGAATTATAGACCGGTCAGCCTGACCTCAGTAGTGGGTAAAATGATGGAATCAATTATTAATGATGTCATAGCAGTGCATCTGGAAAATGGTGACATGATAGGTCCAAGTCAGCATGGATTTGTGAAAGGGAAATCATGCTTGACAAATCTTCTGGAATTTCTTGAGGATGTTTCCAGTAAAGTGGACAAAGGAGAACCAGTTGATGTGGTATATTTGGACTTTCAGAAGACTTTCGACAAGGTCCCACACAAGAGATTAATGTGCAAAGTTAAAGCACATGGGATTGGGGGTAGTGTGCTGACGTGGATTGAGAACTGGTTGTCAGACAGGAAGCAAAGAGTAGGAGTAAACGGGTACTTTTCAGAATGGCAGGCAGTGACTAGTGGGGTGCCGCAAGGTTCTGTGCTGGGGCCCCAGCTGTTTACATTGTACATTAATGATTTAGACGAGGGGATTAAATGTAGTATCTCCAAATTTGCGGATGACACTAAGTTGGGTGGCAGTGTGAGCTGCGAGGAGGATGCTATTAGGCTGCAGAGTGACTTGGATAGGTTAGGTGAGTGGGCAAATGCATGGCAGATGAAGTATAATGTGGATAAATGTGAGGTTATCCACTTTGGTGGTTAAAAACAGAGAGACAGACTATTATCTGAATGGTGACAGATTAGGAAAAGGGAAGATGCAAAGAGACCTGGGTGTCATGGTACATCAGTCATTGAAGGTTAGCATGCAGGTACAGCAGGCGGTTAAGAAAGCAAATGGCTTGTTGGCCTTCATAGCGAGGGGATTTGAATACAGGGGCAGGGAGGTGTTGCTACAGTTGTACAGGGCCTTGGTGAGGCCACACCTGGAGTATTGTGTACAGTTTTGGTCTCCTAACTTGAGGAAGGACATTCTTGCTATTGAGGGAGTGCAGCGAAGATTCACCAGACTGATTCCCGGGATGGCGGGACTGACCTATCAAGAAAGACTGGATCAACTGGGCTTGTATTCACTGGAGTTCAGAAGAATGAGAGGGGACCTCATGGAAACGTTTACAATTCTGACGGGTTTAGACAAGTTAGATGCAGGAAGAATGTTCCCAATGTTGGGGAAGTCCAGAACCAGGGGTCACAGTCTGAGGATAAGGGGTAAGCCATTTAGGACCGAGATGAGGAGAAACTTCTTCACCCAGAGAGTGGTGAACCTGTGGAATTCTCTACCACAGAAAGTAGTTGAGGCCAATTCACTAAATATATTCAAAAGGGAGTTAGATGAAGTCCTTACTACTCGGGGGATCAAGGGTTATGGCGAGAAAGCAGGAAGGGGGTACTGAAGTTTCATGTTCAGCCATGAACTCATTGAATGGCGGTGCAGGCTAGAAGGGCTGAATGGCCTGCTCCTGCACCTATTTTCTATGTTTCTATGTAACCCTTTGTACTACTTTCAATTTAGTATACTGTATTCGCTGCTCACGATGTGGTGCCCTCTACATTGGGGAGACACAACGCAGATTGGGTGTCCGCTTTGTGGAACATCTCCGTTCAGTCCGTGAGCATGACTCCGAGCTTCCGGTCGCCTGTCACTTTAATTCCTCACTCCATTCCCACTCTGACCTCTCCGTCCTCAGCTTCCTGTTCCAATGAAGCTCAACGCAAGCTCGAAGAACAGCATCTCATCTTTCATTTAGGCATACAGCCTTCCAGACTCAACGTCGAGTTCAACAATTTCAGACCTTAACCTCTGCCCACATATTGCTCTGATGTATTTTTTCGCTCTCTTTGCAGCTGATAATTATCCTGCCATTCACACCCTACCTAAACTAATCTTTCTCTAACTACTGCCATTACCGTCTCAGTGGTCCCATCATCCCTTTTGTCTCTCTAATCTCTCCTGCCTTCCACCCTATCACAGACTTCCCCTTCCGTTCTTTTCTCCCCTCCCCGTTTCAGTGCCCCTTAAGAATCGGTGCATTTCGAACATTCGTTAACTCTGTTTCTCTCTCCACAGATGCTGCCTGACCTGCTGAGATTTCCAGCCTTGTCTGTTTTTATTACCTTTGACACAAGAGATGAGTCCCATTGTCACTGCTTTGCATTGTCGCCATAGCTTGAATGTTTCCCCTACTTAACTGAATATTCACGGGGAGATCTAACCAGGGCACTGTGCAGTTTTTCCAGTTGGGAGCTCTTTGCGCTTCCTTGCTTCTCTCGAACAATTCCCGATTACTAAAGGCCATTGCCTGCCCTCAATGATGCTGAAACAGTTGCTTTGTGATCTGTATCTAGGAGAGGATACCAGTAACCAAGCTTGGGCGTTTGGTGAAGGATATAAAGATCAAAATTCTGGAGGAAATTTACCCCTTCTCCTTTCGTATCAAGGTAACATTTGTGAAGGTCATCCCCACCATGTTAATAGGTTGACCAGTTCAGTAATTCGATCATATTACAAAAGCTATCGCTCCGACATTCAGGATAATGAGGTGTTTTTGAGACGGTATCGATCCTTAGGATGGTTTACCGTGACGTCACCAAAACCCTGGTCGCCGTTTTGCAGTGTGGGCAGGAACATCGGCAGGACCCAGGTACAGAGAAGTGGGAAGGTCGGGGTGGATGAGCGGCGAGTGTTCGTGTCGAGATGCGGTGAATGTTTATGGCGGAGGAGCGGCGAGAGATCGTGACGGAGGTGTGACAGGGGAGGGTTTGGGGTCCAGAAGAGGCGAGGGCCCAGGGGCAGTGCGGGCCAGCCCACACTGTGCGATATGTGAGCGCGCTGGGTCCGTGCAGCAGAGCTGGTCTCCAGTCGTCCTGGTTAACCCTTGCCACTGGACCAAGACCTAGCTCTGTCAAGCCCCGTGTGGTGGCTGGTGTGCAACGGTCACCCCACGTTAAACAAATCCACCCACAGGCATCTTCCACCCCCTTCAATTGGAGTTCAGGATCTGGAACATCAGGTCCTTCATCGAAACACCTGTGAGCTCGTGGAAGCGAGTCATCCTCGTTCGAGGGCCTGCCTATAATGATGATGATGATCTAGCAGGAAGTAGTGGGCAATAATCTATGCAGGTAATGCAATAGGACGACAGGTAATAATTTATTTGGTTAACAATGGCAAATGAAAATATGAGTTTTGCTCAGTGACATATTTCACATCTAACATAGTGTCAACCAATCAATGTCGGTGAGAGACAGAGCACACTGTGAGTGACTGTTACAATAATCAGTTTCAAGTGAAAGTTACAATTTTGGGAGCGGGGGGGAAATTCACGGATCACATTTTAGCAAAATATCAGCAGACGCTTCAACGCCACTCCTTCTGACTTTGGCTCAGGGATAGCATGCGGACTGAGTACATTTTCCCCTCTTCGAGATCCTCTCTTGGGTCCACGGGTTGTCTCTTTGTTTCCCGGGCGGTGTCAGATGCATTTGAGGAGGAAGGAGTTGCAGGTGGTGCCTCTGGCACAGTCGCACAGCTTACCAATCCGCGGCCCTTGCTTGACTGCGCATCGGTCGCCAATGTCACACTGTGGAACAGAAACAGAACCAGCTGTCAGTCGGGATTCCAACACTCGATGCTGCAGCCCCGCTTAAAATGGCAACTCGCTGAGAATCATAGCATCACAGACATTTACAGCACGGACGGAGGCCATTTCGGCCCATCGTGTCCACGCCGGCCGACAAAGAGCTGCCCAGCCCAATCCCACTTTCCAGCTCTCGGTCCGTAGCCCTGTAGGTTACGGCACTTCAAGTGTGCATCCAGGTACTGTTTAAATGTGGTGAGGGTTAACATAGAAACGTAGAAACATAGAAACTAGGTGCAGGAGTAGGCCATTCGGCCCTTCGAGCCTGCACCGCCATTCAATGAGTTCATGGCTGAACATTCAACCTCAGTACCCCATTCCTGCTTTCTCACCATACCCCTTGATCCCCCTAGTAGTAAGGACTACATCTAATTCTACCTCTACCACCCTTTCAGGCAGTGAGTTCCACCCCAGACCCCCACCACCCTCTGGGTGAAGACATTTCCCCTCAAATCCCCTCTAAACCTCCTACCAATTACTTTAAATCTATGCTCCCTGGTTGTTGGCCCCTCTGCTAAGGGAAATAGGTCCATCCTATCCACTCTATCCAGGCCCCTCATAATTTTATACACCTCAATAATGACTCCCCTCAGCCTCCTCTGTTGCAAAGAAAACAACCCCAGCCTATCCAATCTTTCCCCATAGCTAAAATTCTCCAGTCCAGGCAACTCCTCTGCACCCTCTCCAGTGCAATCACATCCTTCCTGTAATGTGGTGACCAGAACTGCATGCAGTACTCCAGCTGTGGCCTAACCAGTGTTTCATACAGTTCAAGCATAACTTCCCTGCTCTTGTATTCTATGCCAAACTGATTTCATTCAGCTCTGGACAACCAGTTTAAGATTGGTGGGGCCCAGAAACCTCAAAATTCAAAACTAGTGACTTTCTTCTTTGGGAGATAACAACAACAGGTAATAAAGAAATGGAATCATATATTTTAAGGAAAATTTGTGATGTGCAAACCAAACAAATATATGGATTATTCCATAAGATGTAAAGCACTTACTCATCCACCAAAGTAACCCCTGCTGTCTTTTCTCTACGCTAGTTATATGACTGTTTAGAATCTGACTAATGGCTTATTGGAAGTATTTGTGAGGGGGGGTGCTCAGTTGGTAAGGGCAGTGTGTTAACTGTTCTGTGTCAATCAGAAGTTCCCAGGTCAACTTCCTGGTCTGTGTTGAGTTGAGGGAACTCAACCAGGAAATGTCAGTGAGGGTTCTGCGACTGGACTCAGAGTTCCTGGGCCAGGGAGGGGCGGGAGGGGGGACATCAGTTCGAGTTTCCCACTCCCAATCGCTATCCAGCGACTCCTGCTGCAAGCTACATGCGCACGGACTTGTGACGTCCCCATGCTCAGGCGATCCATTGGCAATCGGCTCACACGCGGGAAATGGGCCAAAATATGCCCAGCACCTGTGAAACCAGGTGTCAGCGTAAAAGAAAATAAAGTCTTGCATTTATATAGCGCCTTTCACGAGCTCTGGACATCTCAAAGTGCTTTACAGCCAATTAAATACTTTTTGGAGTGTAGTCACTGTTGTAATGTGGGAAACGCGGCAGCCAATTTGTGCACAGCAAGCTCCCACACACAGCAATGTGATAATGACCAGATAATCTTTTTTTAGTGATGTTGGTTGAGGGATAAATATTGGCCCCAGAACACCGGGGATAACTCCCCTGCTCTTCTTCGAAATAGTGCCGTGGGATCTTTTACCTGAGAGAGCAGACAGGGCCTCGGTTTGACTTCTCATCTGAAGGACTGCTCCTCCGACAGTGCGGCACTCCCTCAGCACTGCCCCTCCGGCAGTGCGGCACTCCCTCAGTACTGCCCCTCCGGCAGTGCGGCACTCCCTCAGTACTGCCCCTCCGGCAGTGCGGCGCTCCCTCAGTACTGCCCCTCCGACAGTGCGGCGCTCCCTCAGTACTGCCCCTCCGACAGTGCGGCACTCCCTCAGTACTGCCCCTCCGACAGTGCGGCAAGTGCGGCGCTCCCTCAGCACTGCCCCTCCGGCAGTGCGGCGCTCCCTCAGCACTGCCCCTCCGACAGTGCGGCGCTCCCTCAGCACTGCCCCTCCGACAGTGCGGCGCTCCCTCAGTACTGCCCCTCCGGCAGTGCGGCGCTCCCTCAGTACTGCCCCTCCGGCAGTGCGGCGCTCCCTCAGCACTGCCCCTCCGACAGTGCGGCGCTCCCTCAGTACTGCCCCTCCGACAGTGCGGAGCTCCCTCAGTGTCCGTCTAGATTTATGTGGTCAAGACTGTGGAGTGATGCTTCAACCCACAACCTTTTGCTGCCTATAAGGTAGGGAGGGCGCTGAGCATCTCGAGTCTCGTCGCCGAGAGCATGCAGCAAACAAGTGCAGGTAACGGAAGGAGCGTGCGGCAAACCAGACTCCCCACCCACCCTTTCCTTCAATGACTGTCACAGGTGGGACAGACAGAGACTGTAATTCCCGAATTGCACTGTATAGTCACCTGAGAACTCACTTTTAGAGTGGAAGCAAGTCTTCCTCGATTTCGAGGGACAGCCTGTGATGATGATGGTCGTGTAAGTGACTGCCATTCTCCGTTTGGGAGCCCTTGCTTTTACAGTCATTGAAATGAATGGGGTGATAATTGCAGGCTGGGGATTCCTTAGCATGTCTCAAAGTGCAGAAGAAAAAACCCCAGACTCTGCCTTCAGGTGAAGGAACGAGAGAGAAAGGAGAAAAAAATTGGCAAACACAAATAGAAGATGTAATTGAGCTGTTATCAATGTAGACTGTGTACAAATAAGCCTTTGGTGCCTCTGGCAAATTTTTATTTCCTAAATTGGATTAGGTTTTTTTTAACCTCTGCAAGGAGATTGAATGGTTGGTGTGTGAGTGAGCTGGTTGGATAGAAGTCACGGTTAGCAGATGTTAATGCCACGACAGGCAGTTCAGAGAAGGGTCACTCGGTTAATTCCGGGGATGAGGGGGTTGATTTATGAGGAAAGGTTGAGGAGGTTGGGCCTCTACTCATTGGAATTCAGAAGAATGAGAGGCGATCTTATTGAAACGTATAAGATTATGAGGGGGCTTGACAAGGTGGATGCAGAGAGGATGTTTCCACTGATGGGGGAGACTAGAACTAGAGGGCATGATCTTAGAATAAGGGGCCGCCCATTTAAAACAGAGATGAGGAGAAATTTCTTCTCTGAGGGTTGTGGATCTGAGGAATTCACTGCCTCAGAGAGCTGTGGAAGCCGGGACATTGAATAAATTTAAGACAGAAATAGACAGTTTCTTAAACGATAAGGGTTATGGGGAGCGGGCGGGGAAGTGGAGCTGAGTCCATGATCAGATCAGCCATGATCTTATTAAATGGCAGAGCAGGCTCGAGGGGCTGCATGGCCAACTCTTGCTCCTATTTCTTATGTTCTTATGACAGTGTAGAACAGGTTCAATAAGGTTTTGGATGCTGTGAGCCCCACAATAGAACAATCTGCCGACTGACTGTTGTAAGAAATCGCGACCTGGAAGAAATAATTGTCTGTTATGGGTTCCCCAGCTCAGCAGTTTGCTTAAGTTGAGGACACAGAAGGATTCCAGTCCTGTCAGGAGAAGGATTGTACAGAGAGCTGAGTTGCGAGGTCAGAGAGAGAAAAACAGGCCTACAAGGTCTAGCTATGGCGATAAGGGATTTAGCAAGGAGCCTTAAAGGTAAACAAGCTGTCTCTTGAAAGGCAGCAAGACATTCAGACAGAGATAAGGAAGAAAATTGGCTCATAGGTACCCTCTGCCCTGTGATTGGACAATTAAATGGGTGAGAAATGATTGATGCATGGTATCCACCGGCCCACCGAAATAAGGTGTAAAAATGGGCGACCGAGAGAGAGAAATAGGCAGACTGAGGAGTTTCCTCAAGGTGGATCTCATGCGGGCTTCGGCCTAACACCTTGACCAGCTCGGGATGTGTTCAGAGACCACCGTTCTGCCTCAACGTCCATCTGTTCCGATCCTGTGCCATAGATTGTTCTCATCTGTCACAGGTTGTATGTTTACTATATCTATCTCAATCGCGTATTGCATCTGATTAAGCTTATAACTGCCGCTCTTTAATAAAATGCCTAACAGCTCTTAAGATCCTTTTGGGTAATCCGTGTGTGACCTGTGATCCAAATCTTACACTGTCTAAGCTCATGTATAGAGAAAGGCCCTTGGTTGAGGTAATGAAGGGCACTGAGCACTTATGACATGTTACTCCAGCAAGAAGCAACTCCTTCAGGAGGTGAAAAGAGATAATTGGGCTGTGGGGGAGAGGGGGGGTAATTAAAATATTAGCTCAATTGTTAGTGCTGCCTTCACTTACAGAGATTCAAATCTTTAAATTACTTAGGATATTGTAGCAATGCTGGATTACATGAGTTGAAGAATTTTATACTAAAGGCATATAATAACCCTCATCCTATGTGTTAAATAATGGAGGGAGAGCAGTGACGGAAAACTAATACTTTGGTAGCCTGCAGCTGGGAGGCAACTGAAAATTTTAACTTTTGGGTGTACATGATATTTTAGTATAACAAAAAGAATTAGAACACCAAGCAATTAATTTTACCCATTGTCAAGAAATATAGAAATCATTTCGCTAGCTGATGTTGCAACATTAAGTGTTAATGAAGTGAATACTTTAAAGTCAATGAAAACTTTAAAAAGGAACTGTCTATACCTGTTCAGAAAGGGGAAGGTGAAATTAATAGCTGTATTAGATTGGCATAGACTTAGGAGAAATCTTGATGGCGTAGTTCATGATTGAGGGATGGATTGTAGAAAGACTTGGATTTATATAGCGCCTTTCACAACCACCGGACATCTCAAAGTGCTTTACAGCCAATGAAGTATTTTTGAAGTGTAGTCACTGTTGTAATGTAGGAAACGCGGCAGCCAATTTGTGCACAGCAAGCTCCCACAGACAGCAATCAGATAATGACCAGATAATCTGTTTTAGTGATGTTGATTGAGGAATAAATATTGGCCCCAGGACACCGGGGAGAACTCCCTTGCTCCTGTTTGAAATAATACCACAGGATCTTTTACATCCACCTGAGAGGGCAGACGGGGCCTCGGTTTAATGTCTCATCCAAAAGATGGCACCTCCGACAGTGTGGCACTCCCTCAGTACCGCATTGCGAATGTCAGCCTAGATTTATTTGTGCTCGTGTCCCTGCAGTGGGACTTGAACTCACGACCTTCTGACTCAGAGCCGAGGGTAGCTGACCCTTAGGGAGTGGGCTTGATGCGCTGAATGGCCATTTCTCATTTCAAGATTTCATAGTTTTCTCATCTCTGCTGCAGAAAACCAGCGCAATGGTTTGGTCTAAAACTCACCATCGGGATTTGTCCAGCTTTCTTCTCGTAGGAAGAAAACCTGGTGTTCTGGATTCTCCCGAGTATATCTTCCATGGCTTCGAACTGTTGAGAAATAACATTTTTATTAAAAATAAATTCTCTTGCTACTTGACAAACTGTTTCAGAGAAGGAAAGAACATGCAATTGTGTGGCATCTTATCATATTTCAGAACAGTCCCACATCACTTCAAGTAGGCTGAATCATGTTAGACAGATACTGAATCACATTGTGCAGTTATGTGGGTTAACATGAAAGCCATTTTGCGCACAGCAAGGTCCCACAAACAGTAATAGGCCGAATGGTCACTTACCCTTGTTTTTGGTGGTCATTTGAGGGATAAATGTTGGATAGGACAGCAGCACTCCCTACCCTTCTTGGATAACACCCTCAAAATATTCACGTCAACCTAAACCATCGGAACAGGGAGATAGAACCTTGGTTTAATGTCTCACCTGAAGAAGCGTGCCTTCATCAATGCAGCAGTTCCTCGGTATTGCTTGGAAGAGTCAGCTTAGATTACATGCTCAATAAAACTTTGATACGCAATGGATCTTCTAGCCTTTTAGATCCTCTAGATTGTCGGGATCTAAAGTTACACATGGATATCTCAAAGAAAGACTCACAATTATGGAAGACCTTAATATATTTCAGAACGGTCCCATGACACTTCACCTGGATCGAATCATATTATGCCGATAGAAAATAGGTGCAGTTGGCCATTCAGCCCTGCAGATATTATGCAGACGGTGAAGCACATTGTTCAGTTGCTGTTGGGTGGGTTAGCCGAGAAGCTATTTTTCACACAGCAAGATCCCACAAGCAACAATAGAATGAATGATCACATATTAGACTAGATTGTCTGCTCAAGTCCTGGAGTAGGGCTTGCTCCAAGACAACCTTCTGTCTCAGTGCTAAAACTGATCCAAGCACACTCATTCCAACTATGTCACGGCAAAGTAACAGCTATATTCTTTCAACCTTGATATTGATGTCCCTTTTCAAAGCAGGTCTAAATATAATTTTACATTATGAAAGATAACGTCCTCTTAAATCTTTTAACTGCGCAATCTTCCATATTAAAATCTACAGTCCACCTATTCAAGCATATCTATTGCAAAAGCAAAAGGGCTGCTGGAAATCTGATTTAAATCTGAAATAAAAACAGAAAAATAAACACACAGAAAAATAAAAACGAGCGGGTCAGGCAGCATCTGTGGAGAGAGAAACAGAGTTAACGTTTCATGTCGGTGGCCCTGCTTCAGAACTGGAAAAATGTTAAGAGATGCAACATGGATAGTGCAATCATAGAGAGGTTGCAATCGTTTTAAACAAGTAGGAACTTTGTCGGCGCTATCCACTGCACTCCTTTGAGGAAATAAAGAGATAATACTGGACTCAGCAGCATCTGTGGAGAGAGAAAGTCATTGAAAGTGTTGCAACACTCCGGAATAGAGCAGACAGAATTTCCAAACATGGGTTATTACCAGAAGTGTCTGCAATGTTAAGATGCTGAAATCATTCACGGATGTCTGAACTTTAATCTGAATTTATACATGCACTTTTATTAACATTTTGACATCTTTGCTTTTTTTTAAAAACTGTTTTATGAAATCAAATAAGCCTTTTCTCCAAATGTTTGCCACGACTCTTACCTGGAATCCTTGGATCCAGACTCTTTATTCTAATCAATAAGTTTTGTAAATGACCGTCAGAGAAATACAAAGACACCAATCTCAATAAATCACCGAGCTGTCCTGCAATCCTCTTCCTTTCTGAAAACTACTGATTTTCGATAGAGAGAAACTCCGTGCAGACCAGACAGAACTGCAACCTGCACAAGCTGGAGCAACTGGGTCCCAAGAAATGGAATTGAGGAGAAAAGGCGGGGATTTAAAAAAAAAAGAACTGGATTTAAAAACTGGAAACATTTCAAGTCAGTAACCTTTCACCAGAACTGGGAAAAAACATGTTAGAGATGTAACAGGGATGTTGCAGTCATAGAACGGGTTCAATCATTTTAAATAAGCAAGTATTTTAGTGGAGCTCTACACTACAAGAAGGTGTTGCCGCCTCTGGACCAGACAGAATTTCCAAACGTGGGTTATAATTGCAACAGACATAGGTAGACCGGCTAGATCTTGACATGGAAGATTGCGAGATCCGTGCAATTAATGAAAGCATGTAGTTTATGTAAGGGGATGTATGTTCCTGTTACAATTATATTTATATACTCTTTCGAAAGGGGGATATCAATATTTTTTTCTAATGGGAAATTAAATGCATTGGGGGAAACGAGACAAGGCTAAAAAGAAATGCAGCTCGAATAAGCTGGAATTTTGGAACTGAAATGAAGATTTCGCTTGAAAATGGTTTTGTCAGCTGGACCCTTAAATAACCGCGGTGCAAGCAGATTGGAGAGCTGAGCCGCTCTGTGCAGGGGAGGAGAGAGGCAGGATTTGGAGAAAGGGAGAGGAGAAGGCGCAAAGTTAGGCTGATGCAGTGGGAGAAAATGCAGATAAAAGTTGACTCACCAGCTCCTTCTCGGCGGATGCGCTGTGCTTCTTGGGCGGGTAGTCTTCTGCGGAGGTGGCTTCTCTCGACTGTCCCTGGCAGTGCAGGAGCAGGAGGCTGGTGCACAGCAGCAGGGCGTACAAGCCCCAGCTTTCCATGGTGCTGAAGTGACTGGCGAGCTGGGGAGGTCCAGCGAGGTGAGCTCTCTCTGCTCTGGTCTGCTCTCTCTCGGCGCAGGGGCATCGACTTCTTTTTATAGCCCGCGAACTTGCCCCAGCTTAACGCGTACGAGGGGCGGTGCGATTGCGACCCGTGCTGGCAGCTTATTCCATCTCTCTCCAAAGGTGGGGTGGGGATTGTCAAAAGGGAACCTTCACACACCGACTCTGCTCTTCCATTTATTTGATCTGCAAAGCACAACCGTGGGTGTGGTGGAAATAGATGGCGATTGTCCAGCACCACCTTGCTTTACCAAGTCCTACATTGTGGCGCACATCGCAATGGAATTGAATGCCGAACACAGGAATAAAGCAAAATATATCCCAAAGTTAACCTCTTAGCTTTATAAATATATAATATATATATGTTTCTATGTTATGTTTCTATGTCTGTTATATATATTTTTTCGTTAGATATATTCAAAAAGGGAGTTAGATGTGGCCCTTACAGCCAAAGGGATCAAGGGGTATGGAGAGAAAGCAGGAAAGGGGTACTGAGGTGCATGATCAGCCATGATCTTATTGAATGGTGGTGCAGGCTTGAAGGGCCGAATGGACTGCTCCTGCACCTATTTTCTATGTTTCTATAAGACTAACAATCTCCGACTAACAAGATAGTGATTTTAAAAAAAGATTTCACCCTCTAACTCGGGGACATGTCATCTTTCAATCTAAACTGAGACGCTTTTGTATCATTATTGGAAATGTATATATAAGGTCACATTTTTAGACATTCTAACATGTCCTGAATGTGTTTTTACATTGTTTAAAGTAGGTTTAATGTAAATGGTACTCTGGATGAGGCAGTGTCTGTACCTTGTTAAACATGTCACCAACTCTGTTTGCTATTTCCCTCATCCTTTGCACAGTTAAAAGGTGTTCAGTTCTGTGTTCCTCAGCTTCTGAAGACGAGAGAAGCCAGCATTGTCCTGAGCACACCTTTGGTTACTGAACACCGTTGGGTAGACACAAGGAAATGGCAAGACAATCAAGCATTTCCTCAGCAAACGAAAATAACTTCAACAAATTAAGAGATTTCAGGCCGTTCGAAACATATCCTTTATCACAGTCAGTCTCACCATTCATTTATCAGGTTTTTGCTGACCAAAGCGCTTCCATCTTTCTGTTTCTGTTATTTTCTCTATTCTTTTTCCTTTTCCTTTTCCAGTTACCTATTAGGAATATATAAGGAAAGGATCTATTTCTGTAACCTCCTCACTATCTCTGTAGCCTCTCCCTATCTCTGTAACCTCCCCCCTATCTCTGTAACCTCCTCCCTCTCTGTAACCTCCTCCCTCTCTCTGTAACCTCCTCACTATTTCTGTAACCTCCCCTATCTCTGTAGCCTCCCCCCATCTCTGTAGCCTCCCCCCATCTCTGTAACCTCCTCACTATCTCTGTAACCTCCTCACTATCTCTGTAGCCTCCCCCCTATCTCTGTAACCTCCTCACTATCTCTGTAACCTCCCCCCATCTCTATAACTTCCCCCCATCTCTGTAACCTCCTCACTATCTCTGTAGCCTCCCCCTATCTCTGTAACCTCCCCCTATCTCTGTAACCTCCTCCCTCTCTCTGTAACCTTCTCCCTCTCTCTGTAACCTTCTCCCTCTCTCTGTAACCTCCTCCCTCTCTCTGTAATCTCCTCACTATATCTGTAACCACCTCCCTAGCTCTGTAACCTCCTCACTATCTCTGTAACCACCTCCCTATCTCTGTAAGCTCCTCCTTATCTCTGTAACCTCCTCTCTCTCTGTAACCTCCTCACTATCTCTGTAACCTCCTCCCTCTCTCTGTAACCTCCTCCCTCTCTCTGTAACCTCCTCACTATATCTGTAACCACCTCCCTACCTCTGTAACCTCCTCACTATCTCTGTAACCACCTCCCTATCTCTGTAACCTCCTCCTTATCTCTGTAACCTCCTCTCTCTCTGTAACCACCTCCCTATCTCTGTAACCTCCTCTCTATCTCTGTAACCTCCCCCCTTATCTCTTTAACCTGCTCCCTATGTCTGTAATCTCATCCGTATCTCTGTAGTTTTCCCATTCTACTTTCCTGTAAATGTATTAAAACTGTGAATATTTGTTGGAGAAATTAAAATTGGTCCATGTTGTTCACCCAGTGTCAGCATCAAGCAGTGTCAGATCACTGACATTCCATCTCTTGGACATATTTCAAGTCCAATTCATACTCGACAAGAGTTTTGGCACTGTCGCCCAGCGTATTGTGGGCATGAACACATGGCCCTAAACTGGCAGTGTCACTTAGGGGGTTGCTGTGGTTTGCTGGAGTAATAAATGGAAAGAATGACACACTGGGGCAACTCTTCTGAGATGTACTCTCACACCTAACCAACCTGGAACTGCATGATGCTGACATTGGGCAAATATGTTGCTTTTTTCCCAATGATGAATGTCGAATGGGAAACAGCCATTTAGCTCATTCAATTCACCTCATTGCTAAGCTCGGTGTGCTGGCTGCTTTACAAGAGCTTTTACCCTTGTGCCTCAATATCAAGCCACCTGGACATTACGAAGCAAGAAAGCTGTTGATTGAATCTTTCAGCAGCATTTAATGAAAGTGCTTCCTTCCATATTGGCTACGCCAGCTATAAAGAGGCTACTCTCTCAGTTATGCTTAGCTCTTGGTTTTCTCAAGCGAGTAATTGAATGATTCTTTAGAAAATACATCAGCTTTTACAGCCAATCCAACAGTTTAATGTTGTGTCCATCTCTATTTTATCAATTCAGGTATAGTCAATAATCATTTGAACTTTTCTCTCTTGTTCCTGCTAAACTCCAAGGGCTAGAAAGGCTACTCGTTAATGCCTCCCGTTGGGGAGTGAATGAGCTACTGACTAGGCGTGGCGCTGTTAATGACTCCCGCCATATTGGACGGGGTTTAGCGGCAGCGCCACGGCTTCGCGCCCTGATCTCCTGCGCCCGGAGAGCGTGGCGTCATCAGCGCGCGCACCACACCGGCCCCGAAATTTACTTGCGCCCCCTGCAGCAGCGCCGGGTGAAATCACTGACAGCTGCAGGAGGCGCGGATCGCTCCTCCGGCCATTACTGCGGTGAAAATTACAGGCCGAGCGAGAAGTTTTTCAAAACTTACCTTCTTGTTGGCGCTGTTGATGCGGCTTCTTCGCGGGATTCTGGCCGCAATCGCTCAGCCCGGCGCTCTGCTTGAGGTCCAGGTAGGTCTCTCTTTACTTTGCAGAGCCTGCTGCGCGGCCCAGTGTGCAACATTGATTTAAGCGCTCCACTTCCTTCCGGGGACGGTAACCCAAACTTTTGGAGAGGGGCGAGACTTCAGCGCCTGCCGCTAAGTCTCGCACCTCCCCGCTGTTACTGCCCCCAAACGGGGCACTACTGAATTTCTACCCGCACATATTTGGTCCTACCTGCATTTCTTCTCCTCGACCTTGCTATATTGAAATTAGACTCATAAGAACATAAGAATTAGGAGCAGGAGTCGGCCATTTGGCCCCTCGAGCCTGCTCCGCCATTCAATGAGCTCATGGCTGATCTTCGGCCTCAACTCTACTTTCCCGCCCGATCCCCATATCCCTTAATTCCCTTAGCATCCAAAAATCTATCGATCTCTGTCTTGAATATACTCAACGACTGAGCATCCACAGCCCTCTGGGGCAGAGAATTCCAAAGATTCACCACCCTCTGAGTGAAGAAGTTTCTCCTCAAATCAGTCCTAAATGGCCGACCCCTTATTCTGAGACTGTCACAAGTTTTAGATTCTCCAGGTGTGGTCTCACCAGGGCCCTATATAATTGCAGTAAGACCTCTTTACTCTTAAATGCCAATCCTTTTGTAATAAAGGCCAACATACCATTTGCGTTCCTAATTGCTTGCTGTACCTGAATGTTAACTTTCCGTGATTGGCGTACAAGGACATCCAGGTCCCTCTGAAGACCAACATTTCACAATCTCTCACCAGTTAAAACTTATTCTACTTATATATTTTTCCTACCAAAAGGTGGATAACTTCACATTTCTCCTCATTATATTCCATCTGCCACGTCCTTGCCCACTCACTTAACCTAGTGGTGAGAGGATGACACATTGCACCTTCTCCTAGTCTAACTCATCGTCTTCCAGAAGGCAGAAAATATTAGCTACACACTTGTTTGAAAATTAACAGTTCGTTTGTAAAGTAAAAACATTTGAAGGAGAAAATGTGCTACAGTAATTAGTGAGGAACTAATTACTAAAAACAGAATTAAAAATGCTTTTTTATAAATGTACAATTAACTACAGAATTTCCAAAATAGGGAATACCACAATTGATGAAAAGTTGTGCGGTTGCTTGTGATATTGCTGAAAGGAGAGTGATTCGGTGTGCTTTATTGCTGGAAAATAAATAACTTCAGTATTTCAGGCACCACACTGCAGTGCGGTATTAATATTATGCATGTTTATGAGCGGTGTGATGATACTGAGCATTAGTGCATCAGTTCTCAGTGTGAGAGAGAAAGAGACAGTTGTAGGATTGAGTCCCAATCCACTCATCAGCTCTTAATCTGAGCCACTTAGTGTATGGCAGTACTAAGGGAAGGCAGCAGCACATCTTTCTAAAAAAATTGTTCCGGGATATGGACGTCGCTGACAAGGCCGGCATTTATTGCCCAGCCAAGGGAGTCATTTAAAACTGAGATGAGGAAGAATTTCTTCTCTCAGAGGGTTGTAAATCTGTGAAATTCGATGCCCCAGAGAGCTGTGGAAGCTGGGACATTGAATAAATTTAAGACAGAGATAGATAGTTTCTTAACTGATAAGGGATTAATGGGTTATGGGGAGCGGGCAGGGAAGTGGACCTGAGTCCATGATCGGATCAGCCATGATCGTATTGTTAGTGAAAATAAATTCACATAGACTCTAGTAAAGTAAGAGAGACAACTTTATTGCTAACAGAGCTCTGGGAGAAGAGTTGAGATCCCGCGACCTGCGAATCACCTTCTCCCCGAGTGCCTTGTGCCGCGGGGTTATAAGCAGTTTACAGGGGGCGGAATACAATCATTTAAATTCATTTACATACAACCAATCAATCCATATGGCAACGCAATTCATTTACATACAACTTTTTAGTCCTAGTGAAACCTGATAGCATGGCGTGAGTTTGGGGTCCTTCCTCTGTATCTTCTTTTGTGGTTAGTTATTCTGTTGCAAAGCTTTCTATGAAACAGTGGCCTGCACCTGGTCAGGAGTCACTTGTTGCTGCACTGTTCATATCAGGGACAGCAGATAGGCTTCTTGGTACAAAGTTCATTTAATGGTGGCTTACCCCATCCTGCTTTGCTATGTCTGAAAATCCACTCCAACAGTATTAAACGGCGGAGCAGGCTCGAGGGACGGTACGGCCTACTCCTGCTCCTAGTTCTTATGTTCTTATGTTATGGGGAGCGAGCAGGGAAGTGGAGATGAGGCCAGGATTAGATCAGCCATGCGCTTATTGAATGGCGGAGCAGGCTCGAGAGGCTGTATAGAAAATAGGTGCAGGAGTAGGCCATCCGGCCCTTCGAGTCTGCACCACCATTCAATAAAATCATGGCTGATGATTCCTTCAGTACACCTTTCCTGCTTTCTCTCCATACCCCTTGATCCCTTTAGCCGCAAGGGCCATATCTAACTCCCTCTTGAATATATCCAATGAAAAGCAGAGTGGAGAATGTGGACATGGTTGATCATGCAACTTCAGTACCCCGCTCCTGCTTTCTCTCCACTCCTGCTCTTAATTCTTATGTTCATATGTTCTTATGATCCCTAATTGCCCCTTTAGAAGGTGGTGGTGAGCCGCCTTCTTGAACTGCTGCAGTCCGTGTGGAGAAGGTGCTCCCACAGTGCTGTTAGGGAGGGAGTTCCAGGATTTTGACCCAGCGACGATGAAGGAGCGGCCAATATCTTTCCAAGTTGGGATGGTGTGTGTGACTCGGAGGGGAACATGGAGGTGGTGGTGTTCCCATGCGCCTGCTTCCCTTGTCGCGGGTTTGGGAGGTGCTGCCGAAGAAGCCTTGGCAAGATGCTGCAGTGCGTCTGCTTGGAAACGGCATATCTGCATGGCAGTTGTTCCAATGTTGTCACTGGTGCTCTGCAATACAATTGAGGCGAATTCCTTAGCATCAGCAGCCCGACCACATATAGTTGAACCGAATCCAGTGGTTCCACTCTATAAACAGATCATAAAGCAGCAGAGATGCCATAAGTCTCTGCAAACCTTCATTAAATCCTCTGAAACAGGTTGTCATCGCAGTGTATGCAACATTCGCCACCAAAGACTGCGGGGACATTTTAGCAAATTCTTAAAACTCACTTGTGAGTTGATAGCAATCCGTTCTTTGGCTTGAAAGAGGAATTAATGCGAATCAGAGAACTAAATCAATTGCCTTGAAAATAAAGCTTCGAGCGATAAAGTAAATAGAGAAAGTGAAAAGGCAATAAAGAAACAATTTCTACAATTTCAGTTCATTACCCATCGAGCATCAGAACAAAGCTGCCCTCAAAGACCAGCAATTATTATCAGTTAGCTCACAGAGCAGTACGTGCTCTCATTCCTGCGGTGGGATCTGTACAGCCGTGCTCTGGTGCACTTATCTCGCTAACTTATTTTCTTTCTTTGCTTCTGCCTTGTTAATTTGACATGGGATGCTTAATAAAGCTAATTGTCACAGTCTTAGCCTCAAGGTTGTCATGGCAGCTTGCAGGAATACAAGAAGCAGCGGCGTTGATGTTCAGTCGTCGAAGCAGGAGATCGGTCGTTGATTATAGCTTGTTTTGGCAGTACCTGTAATAAGGTCTTTGGGGATCTCTATTCTTCTCAATGATTCCCGTAGACGCTAAAAGAATTTTAGCTTGATTGTTCCCAGCCGCAAGCCAAAGGGAAGCATTTGAAATGGCTGTTTGTGATTTAATAGTCATTATTATCTATCCTCCCTCCCTTCCCCCTACTTATTTGCCGTTCTTTGGATCGGTTAACCCCTCCTGGGCTCCACAATCTCTGAGATGAGGAGAAACTTCTTCACCCAGAGAGTGGTGAACCTGTGGAATTCTCTACCACAGAAAGTTGTTGAGGCCAATTCACTAAATATATTCAAAAAGGAGTTAGATATAGTCCTTACTACTCGGGGGATCAAGGGGTATGGCGAGAAAGCAGGAAGGGGGTACTGAAGTTTCATGTTCAGCCATGAACTCATTGAATGGCGGTGCAGGCTCGAAGGGCCGAATGGCCTACTCCTGCACCTATTTTCTATGTTTCTATGTTTCTATCTCCAAGGAGCCCAGCGTTTCTTTAAGCTGAAGGGGATTGCGGCCATGGAAAACGATGCAGGAGGGGTCCTTTCCTCGGTTTTCTGCCTCCCGCTCTGAGGATGCTCATACAATCATACAGAAGGAGGCCACCCTGACTGGGAGCCTGGGCCGATTTCTACAGCTTCCTTTTCAGTGCCGCATTCTTCTTGTACCAGTCTTGCGAGTGAGCACGCTGTTCAACCATGGGAGGCGGGGAGGACTGGTAATCCAGAGGTCTGGACTGATGATCCGGAGACATGAGTTCGAATCCCACCCCGGCACTTGTGTGGAATTTAAATTCAGTTCATCAAATAAAATCTGGAATTAAAAAGTTTGTGTCAGTCATGAAACTACCAGATCGTTGTAAAAACCCATCTGGTTCACTGCTGTCCTTTCGGGAAGAAATTCTGTCGTAATGTATTTGTACAGCTGGTGCAGCCAGGGTGTCCCTGGAGATGGAGCATGCGGTGTCCACCGGTACGCTTGCGGCCATCCGCGAGAGGTGGGCGCCGGAGGGACTGGAGTGCATCATCACCCCCAGCAACCACATTTTAATTTGATTTTATATGTTTTAAAGTTTAATTTGTTTATTGTGCTGGGTTTTAGTGTCCCTCTCCCCTTTTATAGGGGGCGCTTGTAAATTTACGGTTTTAAGGCCCAAAACCCCCCTCCCAAAAAAAACACAACAAAACCCCCCAAAAAAGAAAAAAAAAGAAAAAAGGGCCTGGAAAAATGTTTGGACTGTTCCCCAGATTGCGGGGGTGGGCTCTTGATTTAAATGTTTAATTTTGTTTCCAAAAGAGTTGTAGAGCTGGTGCAGCCAGGGTGTCCCTGGAGATGGAGCACGCGGTGTCCACCGGTACGCTCGCGGCCTTCCGCGAGAGGTGGGCACCGGAGGGACTGGAGTGTATCATCACCCCCGGCAACTAAATTTTAATTTGATTTTATGTTTTAAAGTTTAATTTGTTTTAATTGCCGGTGTTTTTAGTGTCCCCCCCCCCCCTTTTATAGGGGGCACTTGGAAAAAAAGTTTTTGATTTTAGTGCCCAAAAGAACCCACAAAAAAACCAAAAAAAACCCCCCAAAAAAACAAAAAAAAAGGAAAAAAGAGGGCAGTTATAAGTGTCTGGAGTGTCCCCCAGATCGGGGGGGCACTTGATTTAACTGTTTAATTTGTTCTCCAATCAAAAGAGTTGTAAGTCTTTGTTATCGAGGCAAGTGGTTCTACAGAAAATGATGCGCCATATGCAGGATGTTGGTACCACATTGCAGCGGAGGTCTGGGGGGGCGAAGTGTGTTGGAGGGGTAGGCCTGGGGAGTGTTCGGAGTGGGGTGGGCGGGTTGACTGCGCAGATGGCGGTTGGTGGATGTGGTGTGGTTGGCGTCGCGGGGGCGTGGCTCCGGGGTGGCCGGGGCCGGGGGCTCGACATCCGGGGGGTGTTCGGCATTTGGGAAGGATTCTGACGGGACGGGGCGGGTTGGGTTGGGTGCAGGGGGAGTGTTCCCCGGTGTTGGGTGGGTCCGGAGCCCGGGTGGGGGGGCACGGTCTTGGGATGGGGGGGGGTGGGCTGTTTGGGGTTGGGATGGGGAGAGTCTTCACTCGGGGAGTTGTTGGCCTGTGGGGTTCCCTGCCACGGAGAGTCGTTGATGCCGGTTCATTGGATGTGTTTGGGGGGGAGTTGGATGTGGTCCTTGCGGCTGGGGGGGTCGGGGGGGTGTGGAGGGGGGGCCGGTGGGGGTGCTGGGGTGGGTGATCAGCCATGATCTTGTTGAATGGCGGTGCAGGCTCGAAGGGCCGAATGGCCTACTCCTGCACCTATTTTCTATGTTTCTATGGCTGCATTTATTGCCCATCCTGAGTTGCCCCGGAGAAGATGATGGTGGAGGACTGACATATGAGGAGAGACTGGATCGACTGGGCCTGTATTCACTGGAGTTTAGAAGGATAAGAGGGGATCTCATAGAAACATATAAAATTCTGACGGGACTGGACAGGTTAGATGCAGGAAGAATGTTCACGATGTTGGGGAAGTCCAGAACCAGAGGACACAGTCTAAGGATAAGGGATAAGCCATTTAGGACTGAGATGAGGAGAAACTCCTTCACTCAGAGTTGTTGACCTGTGGAATTCCCTACCGCAGAGAGTTGTTGATGCCAGTTCATTGGATATATTCAAGAGGGAGTTAGATATGGCCCTTACGGCTAAAGGGATCAAGGGGTATGGCGAGAAAGCAGGAAAGGGGTACTGAGGTGAATGATCAGCCATGATCTTATTGAATGGTGGTGCAGGCTTGAAGGGCCGAATGGCCTACTCCTGCACCTATTTTCTATGTTTCTATGTTTCTTGTCGCAGTTGTGTTTATGATTGAGTGGCTTTCAGGGCCAATTCACAGAGCAATAGCGGTCAACCAACTAAGGTGTAACTGGAGTCAGGTATAGGACAAGCCAGGTAGGGTTGGGACTGGAGTTATGTGCTGGCTGCATGAAAGATCTCGGCAGCCCCAAGGGGTTTTAAAAATTGCCACATAGTCCCCCACTTTGTGCACTGCGCTTGTCAGCAGTGGTTATAGTATTTATTGCTGTTGCTCAGAGGATAGCACACTCGCCTCTGAGTCAGTAGGCTGCGGGTTCAAGTCCCACTCCAGGGACTTGAGCACAAAAATCTAGGCTGACACTCCCAGTGCAGTGTTGAGGGAATGCCACACTATCAGAAGTGCCGTCTTTCGGTTGAGATGTTAAACCGAGGCCCCGTCTGCTCTCTCAGGGGGACATAAAAGATCCCAGAGCACTATTTCAAAGAAGAGCAGGGGAGTTATCCCCGGTGTCACGGGGCCAATATTTAACCCTCAATTAACATCACAACAACAGATTGCCTGATCGTTATCACATTGCTGTTTGTGGGAGCTTGCTGTGTGCAAATTGGCTGCCGCATTTCCCACATTATAACAGTGATTACACCTCAAAAAGTACTTCATTGGCTGTAAAGCGCTTTGGGACATCCGGTGGTAGTGAAAGGCGCTATATAAATGCAAGTCTTTCTTTTTTCTTTCTAACGCCAATCGAGATCCTGTTTCTGTGGCAGAGTAAGGGTTAAGCTCTTTGTTGTGCTAACCATGTCGTTTTGTCATTGTGCACAGTTTGAACCACATAAAAGGTTACATAAGCATTCACACGAACCTAGTGAGGAAGAAATGTTTTCCTCCACAATATTACCAATCCCACCCCACCGTGAAGTAGCAAATTGCTCTTTGAATCTCCGCACTTTGATCCTTGTTCGTCTGATTATTTTTTCAATGTAATTTGTCTCTCTGATCTCTCCCACATATTCGGTTCACTTCTCCGTGTATTTCTCTGGACTGTGTGTGAGTTTCTTATAACAGTGTATACCCTCCTGACCGCGATTCTTCTACTTCCCAGCTTGACTGTTCAACAGCTTTAACTGCAATTTGCTTCCCGAACATTATTTCCCTCTTGTTCTGCCAATGCTCCAGAGAGTCAATTCTATATGCTCATGCGCTCATCAATGTATTAAAATCAGTTCGCCATCTTCTCCAACTCATTCTTTCCCAGGAGCTCCAAACTATGTAACTCTTTACTTCAATCAGTCTCTTAAACCCCTTGCTTGCTATTCCCAACCATTACCTCACTTATTGTTAATTTAACACACGGGCACGCACACGCTCATGCACACACATGTACACAGACGCACAAGCACACGCGCTTACACACACGTGCGCGCACATACACATGCACACACAAGCACACATGTATGCACACACACACACACGCGCTGGGGAGAGTGTGTGCATATGCACATGTGTGTGTGCATGTGCTTGTGTGCACATGTGTGTGCGTGTGTTCATGTGCCTGTGCATGTGTGCACGTGTGTTCATGTGCCTGTGCATGTGTACCTGTTAACACATGGACGCACATGTGCATAGACACATAGGCACACTAACACACGCACACACATGTGCACACACGCACTCTGGCACACGCGCATGCACACACTCATGCGCATATGCAAACACTCTCTCCAGCAGTAGTCACTGGATAGTGATCAGTAGCAGGAAGCCCCAGGTGAGTGTTTTTCTCTGTCCCTGGCAACATCCCAACTCCTACCCCAACTTAGATCAGCCAAGAGGTGCAGTTGTAAATTCCAAGTGGACGATGAGGTTTTGGCCGACAGGGCTACTGAAGGTATTGAGAGATGAAGCAGGTTATGAGGACTCTGACCTTTGGAACCTTCCCTAATGGATAGAAATTCTCTTTTCCAGTCCCGTGAGGTTCTATTTTCCTAAAGACAATGGGACATATCAACGAGTTGGGTGAGAGGTGGTTGGCGGTGGGGGAGGGAGTGAAAGATTAGTTAAGTGCATCTAGTGATATATGATGAATAATTGAGGTTGCCTGAAGCTTGCTCAGTTCAATTGTGTTTCCTGGAGTTTTTCCTGAATTGGCCCAAGCAGTTCTTTTTCACAAAGTTATTGTAGAGCTGGTTATTCAAAACACCAAGGGCTCGAAATTCGGTCCCGCCGTGTTTGAGGGGGTGTCACTGGCTGAGTGATAATTTTAACGCCAGGCAGTAATCACCGCCTCAAACTGCCAAATTCCGTTTTCCGGCCCAAAGATGAGAGAGCAGAGCTAAAAGTGGCATTGCACACTCACCCTTGGGCGCCAATGGAGCGGTAACTCAGGAGGCCGACCGAATTTCCCCACGCTAGGCTGCCGTTACGCAACATGAAAAACATTGTTTTTAAGTTTCTGACCCTCACCCTCACTTCCCCACTGGTCCCATTAATACATAAATGCTGAAAAAAATTAAAGATAACCACTTATGTTGGACGGTGCAGATATAATGGTAAGTACTGCAGGGAATAGAATACGGCCAGGGTGATCTCCTGGATTAGTTTTGATCGCCTGGATGGGTCGGAGAGGAATTTTTCCAGATTTTTTCTCCTTAAATTGGCCTGGGTTTTTATCTGGTTTTTGCCTCTCCCAGGAGATCACATGGCTCCGGTTGGGGTGGAGTGTAGAATGTTTCAGTATAAGGGGTGTCGCAGTTATGTGAGGCGGACTGGTTGCGCTGGGTGCTCTTTACCTTTCCGTCATTGTTCATAGGTTTATATGTAACCTTTAGGGCTGCTGACCAAGGGCCGTGCGGCTCTTTGTCGGCCGGCGTGGACACGCTGAGCCGAAATGGCCTCCTTCTGCGCTGTAAATTTCTATGTTACCTTGATCTCTGGATGCTCCTGTCCCGGGACCCACGATGTCCCACCACCTTTCCCCGGCTGTATGGACGCCTGCCGGTAAGGCCACTGCACTCACCGAATATCGCAGCCGCGGTGGCAAGGGGGCGTTGCACGCTCGATGACATCACCACACGGGCGGCGGCAGAGCGCACAGCGGTACCTCTTGGCGCCACTCCCACCGCCCAACTAAATTTACCGTGAGCCCAGGAATCCGGTCGCCGCCGACGGTAAGTCCTTTGCTGCCCGTTAGCCACCCCTCTCCGTCCGGCACTAACAGGTGGCGTTATCAACCGAATTTCAGCCCCCAAGAATTCATAAACCGCACCATTTTAAAATTGTTTCATTGTGTGGTGACAGATTAGTGCTGTGAATTGACAAGTGTGCCAGCTTGGCTCACCCAGCACCACTCTTGGCTTTGGGGCCCAGAATCCCAACGGTTCCCCAAGCTCTCAAAACCATTGGGATTTTAATCGTGTCGTGTCTGGGTCTGTTGTAGATTTATTGATGAAAATTGATTGCGAATGATAAGTCAACAACTCCATTATCGTTGTACCGTGAAATGGTCTAGTAAGCCGCTCAGTTGTATTCAAGAAGGCATCTCACTGGGATGGGCAATAAGAACTTAAGAAATAGGAGCAGGAGTCGGCCATTTGGCCCCTTGAGCCTGCTCCGCCATTCAATGAGATCGTGGCTGATCTGGTCTTGGCCTCAACTCCACTTCCCTGCCCACTCCCCATAAATGCTGGCCTTGCCAGCGATGTCCACATCCCGTGAATGAATTTAAAAAAAATACCAGGATGGTAGAAGGCGTACTAGATGGACTGTGGTCTATATTTGCCCAATAATTCCTATACTCCTATCCAGGCTGACACTCTAGTGCAGCACTGAGGGAATGTTGTATTGTCAAGAGTACCATTCTTTGGATGAGATCTTAAACAATAGTCACCTCATAGAATCATAGAAACTTACAGCACGGAAGGAGGCCATTTCGGCCATCGTGCCCGCACCGGCTGACAAAGAGCTATCCAGCCTAATCCTCACTTTCCAGCTCTTGGTTCATAGCTCTGTAGGTTACAGCACTTCAGGTGCACATCCAAGCACTTTTTAAATGTGGTGAGGGTTTCTACCTCTACCACCCTTTCAGGCAGTGAGTTCCAGACCCCCACCACCCTCTGGGTGAAAACATTTCCCCTCAAATCCCCTCTAAACCTCCCCCCAATTACTTTAAATCTATGCCCCCTGGTTGTCTCTGCCAAGGGAAATAAGTACTTCCCATGCACCTTATCTGGACACCTCATAGTTTTTTACACCTCAATCAAGTCTCCCCTCAACCTCCTCTGTTCCAAAAAAAAACAACTCCAGCCTATCCAATCTTTCCTCATAGCTAAGACAAGTCTGTCCCTTCCGGGATTTCAAGTGAAGATTAAAGATCCTTTGGCGCTATTCAAAGAAGAGAGAAGAGTTTTCGTGATGTCCTGGTCAACATTCCTCTCTTGCTTAATACCGCCAGAAACGCAGACGGACTGGCTGTCCGTTCCTCATGCTTATTGAACGTTGATGGCACAGAACAGTTCCCTACATAATAACATCAACTCGTAATTTGTAGTACGAAGCACTGAGTCATTTTGAGGTAATAAAGAGCTATTAAACTGTACGCGTTTAGAAGTTCCTGGTCGTGCTTTCGGATGAGCTCACTGAATTTTGTACACTCAGTCATCTGGTCTGTGACTAGATTGAGGAGGCACAAAAATGACTATTGGTCCTTAACGACCTCAATTAGATTCCAGTGGTTCGAGGTCATATTTCATTGTTAACTTGCTAGAATGGGTTGGTGTTTTGTTCGTTAGTGTAGTTAGAATTGATTGGAGTCATGCAGAACTAACTGTGCCTTGATTTAAGCAGACAGCAGAGAATGAGTGCACCGAGGGATTTCTCCTGCGAGCAAATGGTGATGACCCCAAAACAAGGAACAGGAAATCAGACCCATTAAAATTAAATTGACTGCATTAGCGTAAAGCAGAATAAACTGGGCACTGTTCGACAGGCGACGGTACAAACCAGTGCAGCAATTCCAGCTCCCCTCATGGCTTTCCTTGCACCTCATGGTGTCCTATTCACCCACCTGGTCAAAGTGTCCGAGGTGAGTCAGCTCATCTCAACCTGGGTGTCTGTGCGGTTGCTACAACTGGCTTCCGCGATCTGTGCGTAGTACGGGGGAAACTGCACAGGGTGTCCACTCCTGATCATTATCCTGCTGGAAAAAACAGCAACTTGTACAGGACATACGGCATAGAAACAGGCCAGTCGGCCCAACCAGTCCATGCCGGAGTTTATGCTCCACTCGAGCCTCCTCCCGTCTTTCCTCATCTAAATCTATCGGCATAACCCTCTATTCCCTTCTCCCTCATACGCTTGTCTAGCCTCCCCTTAAATGCATCGATACTATTCGCCTCAACCGCTCCCTGTGGCAGCAAGTTCCACATTCTCACCACTCTCTGGGTAAAGAAGTTTCTTCTGAATTCCCTATTTGATTTCTCGGTGACGATCTTATATTGATGGCCTCTAGTTCTGCTCTTCCCCACAAGTGGAAACATTCTCTCTGTATCCACTCTATCAAAATCTTTCATCATTTTAAAGATCTCCATTAGGTCACCACTCAGCCGAAACCCAGCCTATTCATTCCTAATTTTCATTTATATAGCGCCTTTAATGTATCCCAAGGCGCTTCACGAGAGCGTTAGCAGATAAAACTGACACCGAGCCACATAAGGAGACGTTAGGGTCGGGTGACCAAAGGCTTGGTCAAAAACGTAGGTTTAAAGCAGTTTTAAAGAAGGAGAGAGAGGTATTGAGGCGAAGAAGTTTAGGGAGGGAGTTCCAGAGTTTAGAGCCCAGGGAACTGAAGACACGGCCGCTAATGTGGAGCGATTAAAATAGGGGATGCACAAGAGGCCAGAATTGGAGGAGCGCAGATATCGCGGGGGTTGTGGGGCTGGAGGTAGTTACTGAAATAGGGAGGGGCGAGGCCATGGAGGGATTTGAACAAGGATGAGAATTTTAAATTTGAGGCATTGTTCGATCGGGAGTCAATATACCGGTAGGTCAGTGACCGCGGGGCCGATGGGTGAGCGGGACTTGGTGCGAGTTAGGAAACGGGCAGCAGAGTTTTGGATGAGCTGAAGTTTATGAAGGTTGGAAGGTGGGGGGCTGGCCAGGAGAGTGTTGGAATGGTCGTGTCTGGAGATAACAAAAGCATGGATAAGGATTTCAGCAGCAAATGGGCTGAGGCAGGGGCGTAGACAGGCGGTGTTATAGAGATGGGAGTAGGTGGTCTTGGTAATGGAGGACGCAGAGGTTGCAGTCAGGTTTCAGCCCGAGACAGTGCATGTCTGTGTGTGTGTGTGTGTGGACATCGAGTAAGGACAGGGTTTGATGTCCCCTCAACAGGATAAACTCCCTACCAGCACTCACGTTAAAAAAAACACCACTTGAGTGAGAACGAGACGCCCACTGGTTCTATGGAACTGCACCCTGCCAGAGTCAGCGATGCCACCCAGGTGTACACCTGGGTTATAGATTCTTTCTTTCCTTTTCAAATATTTATCCAATTCCCTTCTGAAAGGTATTATTGAATCTGCTTCCACCGCCCTTTCATGCAGCGTGTTCCAGATCACAACAACTCGTTGCGTAAAAAAGAATTCTCCTCATCTCCCCTTTTCCCATTTGAAAGAACTAAATTAGGTGGAATGGCCTTCCCCATCTGCATTAAACCTTGGCCTCACCCGACCACTTCTTGATTTATTGTACGTAGTATTTACAGCACAGTAACCGGCCATTCAGCCCAACAGGCCCATGGCAGTGTTTATGCTCCATACGAGCCTCCTCCCAGATCTTTAGGGACTTGAGCACATAAATCTAAGCTGACAGGTTCTGGGGGAGGTGGGACCAGTACAAACCGGACGGTCTGCACCTGGGCAGGACCGGAACCAATGTCCTTGGGGAAGTGTTTGCTAGTGCTGTTGGGGAGGAGTTAAACTAATATGGCAGGGGGATGGGAACCAATGCAGGGAGACAGAGGGAAACAAAAAGGAGACAAAAGCAAAAGACAGAAAGGAGATGAGTAAAAGTGGAGGGCAGAGAAACCCAAGGCAAAAAACAAAAAGGGCCACTGAATATAAAGGGGCTGCAGGAGGGGTCAAAACTAGAAATCATGGTTTAAAAACTAGGATTAAAATACTCTATCTAAACGCATGCAGCATTCGAAATAAAGTAAATGAGTTGACGGCACAAATCATTACAAATGCGTATGATTTAGTGGCCATTACAGAAACACGGTTGCAGGGTGGCCAAGACTGGGAATTAAACATACAGGGGTGTCTGACGATTCGGAAAGATAGACAAGAAGGGAAAGGAGGTGGGGTAGCTCTGTTAATAAAGGATGATATTAGGGCAGTTGTGAGAGATGATATTGGCTCTAATGAACAAAATGTTGAATCATTGTGGGTGGAGATTAGAGATAGTAAGGGGAAAAAGTCACTGGTGGGCGTAGTTTATAGGCGCCCAAATAATAACTTCACGGTGGGGCGGGCAATAATCAAGGGAATAATGTAGGCATGTGAAAAAGGAACGGCAGTAGTCATGGGGGATTTTAACCTACATATCGATTGGTCAACTCAAATCGCACGGGGTAGCCTGGAGGAGGAATTCATAGAATGCATACGGGATTGTTTCTTAGAACAGTATGTTACAGGATCTACAAGGGAGCAAGCTATCTTAGATCTGGTCCTGTGTAATGAGACAGGAAAAATAAACGATCTCCGAGTAAAAGATCCTCTCGGAATGAGTGATCACAGTATGGTTGAATTTGTAATACAGATTGAGGGTGAGGAAGTTGTGTCAGAAACGAGCGTACTATGCTTAAACAAAGGGGACTACAGTGGGATGAGGGCAGAGTTGGCTAAAGTAGACTGGAAACACAGACTAAACGGTGGCACAATTGAGGAACAGTGCAGGACTTTTAAGGAGCTCTTTCATAGTGCGCAACAAAAATATATTCCAGTGAAAAAGAAGGGTAGTAAGAGAAGGGATAACCAGCCGTGGATAACCAAGGAAATAAAGGAGAGTATCAAATTAAAGACCAATGCGTATAAGGTGGCCAAGGTTAGTGGGAAGATTGGGAAAATTTTAAACAACAGCAAAGAATGACTAAAAAAGCAATAAAGAAAGGAAAGATAGATTTCGAAGGTAAACTTGCGCAAAACATAAAAACAGATAGTAAAAGCTTTTACACATATATAAAACGGAAAAGAGTGACTAAAGTAAATGTTGGTCCCTTAGAAGATGAGAAGGGGGATTTAATAATGGGAAATGTGGAAATGGCTGAGACCTTAAACAATTATTTTGCTTCGGTCTTCACAGTGGAAGACACAAAAACCATGCCAAAAATTGCTGGTCACAGGAATGTGGGAAGGTAGGACTACAGTGGGATGAGGGCAGAGTTGGCTAAAGTAGACTGGAAACACAGACTAAACGGTGGCACAATTGAGGAACAGTGCAGGACTTTTAAGGAGCTCTTTCATAGTGCGTAACAAAAATATATTCCAGTGAAAAAGAAGGGTGGTAAGAGAAGGGATAACCAGCTGTGGATAACCAAGGAAATAAAGGAGAGTATCAAATCAAAGACCAATGCGTATAAGGTGGCCAAGGTTAGTGGGAAACTAGAAGATTGGGAAAATTTTAAACAACAGCAAAGAATGACTAAAAAAGCAATAAAGAAAGGAAAGATAATTACGAAGGTAAACTTGCGCAAAACATAAAAACAGATCGTAAAAGCTTTTACACATATATAAAACGGAAAAGAGTGACTAAAGTAAATGTTGGTCCCTTAGAAGATGAGAAGGGGGATTTAATAATGGGAAATGTGGAAATGGCTGAGACCTTAAACAATTATTTTGCTTCGGTCTTCACAGTGGAAGACACAAAAACCATGCCAAAAATTGCTGGTCACAGGAATGTGGGAAGGGAGGACCTTGAGACAATCACTATCACTAGGGGGGTCGTGCTGGACAGGCTAATGGAACTCAAGGTAGACAAGTCCCCTGGTTCTGATGAAATGCACCCCAGGGTATTAAAAGAGATGGCGGAAGTTATAGCAGATGCATTCGTTATAATCTACCAAAATTCTCTGGACTCTGGGGAGGTACCAGCGGATTGGAAAGCAGCTAATGTAACGCCTCCGTTTAAAAAAGGGGGCAGACAAAAGGCAGGTAACTATAGGCCGGTTAGTTTAACATCTGTAGTGGGAAAAATGCTTGAAACTATCATTAAGGAAGAAATAGCGGGATATCTAGATAGGAATAGTGCAATCAAGCAGACGCAGCATGGATTCATGAAGGGGAAATCATGCTTAACTAATTTACTGGAATTCTTTGAGGATATAATGAGCATGGTGGATATAGGTATACCGATGGATGTGGTGTATTTAGATTTCCAAAAGGCATTCGATAAGGTTCCACACAAAAGGTTACTGCAGAAGATAAAGGTACGCGGAGTCAGAGGAAATGTATTAGCATGGATAGAGAATTGGCTGGCGAACAGAAAGCAGAGAGTCAGGATAAATGGGTCCTTTTCGGGTTGGAAATCGGTGGTTAGTGGTGTGCCACAGGGATCGGTGCTGGGACCACAAATGTTTACAATATACATAAATGACCTGGAAGAGGGGACTGAGTGTAGTGTAACAAAATTTGCAGATGACACAAAGATTAGTGGGAAAGCGGGTTGTGTAGAGGACACAGAGAGGCTGCAAAGAGATTTGGATAGGTTAAGCGAATGGGCTAAGTTTTGGCAGATGGAATACAATGTCGGAAAGTGTGAGGTCATCCACCTTGGGAAAAAAAACAGTGAAAGGGAATATTATTTGAATGGGGAGAAATTACAACATGCTAAGGTGCAGAGGGACCTGGGGGTCCTTGTGCATGAAACTCTTTTTGGAGTCCTTGTGCATGAATCCCAAAAAGTTAGTTTGCAGGTGCAGCAGGTAATCAGGAAGGCGAATGGAATGTTGGCCTTCATTGCGAGAGGGATGGAGTACAAAAGCAGGGAGGTCCTGCTGCAACTGTATAGGGTATTGGTAAGGCCGCACCTGGAGTACTGCGTGCAGTTTTGGTCACCTTACTTAAGGAAGGATATACTGGCTTTGGAGGGGGTACAGAGACGATTCACTAGGCTGATTCCGGAGATGAGGAGGTTACCTTATGATGATAGATTGAGTAGACTGGGTCTTTACTCGTTGGAGTTCAGAAGGATGAGGGGTGATCTTATAGAAACATTTAAAGTAATGAAAGGGATAGACAAGATAGAGGCAGAGAGGTTGTTTCCACTGGTCGGGGAGACTAGAACTAGGGGGCACAGCCTCAAAATGCGGGGGAGCCAATTTAAAACCAAGTTGAGAAGGAATTTCTTCTCCCAGTGGGTTGTGAATCTGTGGAATTCTCTGCCCAAGGAAGCAGTTGAGGCTAGCTCATTGAATGTATTCAAGTCACAGATAGATAGATTTTTAACCAATAAGGGAATTAAGGGTTACGGGGAGCGGGCGGGTAAGTGGAGCTGAGTCCACGGCCAGATCAGCCATGATCTTATTGAATGGTGGAGCAGGCTCGAAGGGCTCGATGGCCTACTCCTGTTCCTAATTCTTATGTAATCCCAGTGCAGTGCTGAGGGAGCGCTGCACTGTCGGAGGTACCATCTTTCGAATGAGATGTTAAACCGATGTTAAATAGTGCCCCGTCTGCCCTCTCAGGTGGACGTAAAAGATCCCGTGGCACTATTTCGAAGAAGAGCAGAGGAGTTATCCCCGGTGTCCTGGGCAATATTTATCCCTCAATCAACATAACAAAAAAACAGATTATCTGGTTATTATCACATTGCTATTTGTGGGAGCTTGATGTGCGTAAATTGACTGCCGTGTTTCCTACATTACAACAGTGACTACACTCCAACAGTACTTCATTGACTGTAAAGCGCTTTGGGACATCTGGTGGTCGTGAAAGGCACTATATAAATGCAAGTCTTTCTTTAAACTTGGTGGTGTCCTGCATTATGGATCATGACTCCGCACCTAAGATTTTCAGTTAAATAAAATGAGTAGAAAAACTCTCTTATTAGCCCTCCATTTTATCATCGCCATCCCATCCTCCCTAAATGTTTATGGGTTGTCACGAAGCTTGTATTTTTTTTTAAATTAAAGTTTATCATTTTACATCTTCATCACCTTCTGTTGCGGACCTGAAACTAATTCTGACAAATTTCAACGTGGCTGTGTTTGTGACACTTTGCCTGGCCCAATCAATCAATTCTGTTGTGTGAATACTGACACTAATGGTCTTTATTAGTTTCTGTAACGGAGACAAATTCACCCTTCACAAATTTAGTTCAAAAAAAGATTTTGCTTGTCAATTTTCACAGCTTCACAAAGAAAATTTAGCATAGCATTATGCAAAACCTCTCAAACTCTGCATTTGATATAGAATGATAGAGATGCAGAAAGCCATTCATAACTCGACTTAGTTTTATAAAGGGATCACAGAATCCTCGAAAAATTACGACACAGAAGGAGGCCATTTGGCCCATCGTGTCCGTGCCGGCTGACAAGAGCTGGAAAGTGGGATTAGCCCGGATAGCCTCTTGTTGGCTGGCTCGGACACGATGGGCCGAAATGGCCTCCTTCCGTGCTGTAAATTTCTATGATTCTATGTAAAAGATCCCACGGCACTGTTTCGAAGAAGAGCAGGGGAGTTCTCCCCGGTTTCCTATCCAATATTTATCCCTCAACCAGCATCACTAAAACAGATTATCTGGTCATTTATCTCATTGCTGTTTGTGGGAGCTTGCTGTGCACCACAACCAGTGCAAAATTAGAATTTGTTTTATTTGTTCATGGGATGTGGACGTCACTGGCAAGGCAAGACCAGCATTTATTGCCCATCCCTAACTGCCCCTTGAGAAGATGATGGTGAGTCACCATTTCAGAGGGCAGTTAAGAGTCAACCACATTGCTGTGGGTCTGGAGTCACATATCGGCCAGACCGGGTAAGGGCGGCAGATTTCCTTCCCTACCAGATGGGTTTTTACAACAATCCAGTAGTTTCATGGTCACCATTACTGATACTAACTTTTTATTCCAGATTTATTTAATTAACTGAATTTAAATTCCCCAGCTGCAGTGGGATTTGAAGTCGGATCTCCGGATCTAATGATCCCGCTTACTAGCCCAGTAACAGAATCACTATGCTATCGTACCGGCTGTGTGAGGTTAATGGTGTGAGGCTATCTCTGTGAGGTACTCTCGAACTAGCTGTTTATTTTTGATTCAGTGCCCTCACACCCTCATTATACGGTTTGCGTCAATGTGAGGACGAAGGCCTAATTAGCTCGTTCGCATCATTCATGCAGAACACAGCTACGGCTAAGATGGCTAAAAATGAGCATTTGCAGTTTGTGCAAGTGCAGTCGGTGTGGTCTTTGATTGTCAATACCGCTGCGAAAATCAGACACAACTGCAGAATGCAATGCCCCATAACGCTGGGAGAAATCCCGGGATCTGTGGCCATCAGATAAAGAGAAAGCCGAAATACTGCGGATGCTGGAGATGTGAAATAAAATAAAAGAAAACGCTGGAAATCTCAGCAGGTCAGGCAGCGTATGTGGAAGGAGAAACATACTTAACGTTTCAGGACGATGGCTTGTCGTTAACCCTATGTTTCTCCTTTCACAGCTGCTGCCCTGACCTGCCACATATTCCCAGCATTTTCTGTTTTATATAACAAGACCAGAATTTGATGGCACTATTCAAGGAAGGGCAGGGGTGTTTTCCCCCACTGTCCCGATACTTATCCCTCAACCAACAACGCCGAACGGATTGTCTGGGGATTGCCATATTGCTGTTTGTGGTATCTTGCTGTGCACAAATTGGTAAGGATCTCAGGAGAAACCTCTTTACCCAGAGAGTGGTTGAGGCAAATAGCACAGATGTGTTTAAGAGGAAGCTAGCTAAACACATTGAGAAAGGAATAGAGGGGTATGCTGATGAGGTGGCAGGAGTCACGTGTGGAGCATAAAGGCCAGCATGGACTAGTTGGGCCGAATGACCTGTTACTGTGCTGTACACTCGATGTAACACACCAGTGATTTGTTCGGTCACAGCAAATCCCTGATTATAGGGAACAGCAGCCGGTTAGTATATTTCTCACAGGGAAAAACAGATAAAATCCCGAATGTGATCAAAACACCAGGATCCCACGTAACAAAAAATTGAATTCGATTTACTCAGTCGTTATAAACGAGCGACCCATCTCACGATGGAGGTGAAGAGCAGCAAAAGCGGAGGCAAGAAACATTCCGGCTTTCTTCACTTGCCCGGCCGTCCAAGAAGCCGCAAAGAACCTCGACTCAATCCTCACTGGACCAATTATTCAGGGTTGGAAGCGGCTGAGGGAAAGGCAGAGAAAGAGAAGATATTGTACAGCCAGGATTCATTAGTGCTGCGTTAAAATTATTAACTGTTCTCAATTCTACACATCTTAGAGTGCAGTAATAGGACACCAACAAAGACAATTAACTACCAGGGCATGTTATTACCATGAACACAAAGTGCAATTAGTTTCTCAAGTCTGTATTGGAACAAATATCACTGTTTCCTCATTAAAAAATCTTCATCTCTCTACTGCTACCCATCATCACAGGCAGTCCCTCGGAATTGAGGAAGACTTGCTTCCACTCCCAAAGTGAGTTCTTTGGTGGCTGAACAGTTCGATACGAGTGCCACAGACCTTGTTACAGGTGGGACAGACATTCGTCGAGGGAAGGGGTCAGTGGGGCTGGTTTGCCGCGCGCTCCTTCCGCTGCCTGCCATTTAGGACCGAGATGAGGAGAAACGTCTTCACTCAGAGTTGTTAACCTGTGGAATTCCCTGCCACAGAGAGTTGTTGATGCCAGTTCATAGGATTTTTTTAAGAGAGAGTTAGATATGGCCCTTATGGCTAAGGGGATCAAGGGGTATGGAGAGAAAGCAGGAAAGGGATACAGAAGGAATGATCAGCCATGATCTTATTGAATGGCGGTGCAGGCTCGAAGGGCCGAATGGCCTACTCCCGCACCTATTTTCTATGTTTCTACGCTTGGCCTCTTCACGCTCTTTGCGTTGAGACTCGAAGAGCTCAACGCCCTCCTGGATGGACTTTCTCCACCTCAGGCGGTCTGCGGCCAGGGTCTCCCAGGTGTCAGTGGTGATGTCGCACTTTACCAGGGAGGCTTTGAGGGTGTCCTTGTAACGTTTCCGCTGTCCTCCTTTGGCTCGTTTACCGTGAAGGAGTTCCGCATAAAGCATTTGCTTCGGGAGTCTCATATCTGGCATGCGTACTATGTGGCCTGCCCAGCGAAGCTGATCGAGTGTGGTCAGTGCTTCAATTCTGGGGATGTTGGCCTGGTCGAGGACACTGATGTTAGTGCACCTGTCCTCCCAGGGGATTTGCAGGATCTTGCTACCCAACCCAAAGATTGTTAAGTAGACTTGTTGTTAATCATTGGACAGCTGAAGTGTTTTTTGAAATATCTTTTCTTTGATTATCGCATATCTACAGATCATTCCAGGACATTGGCGGGTATCCCCTTGCATTACTAATAGTGATTTGGAGCCTGCTGTTTTATAATTACAGGAGAGTTAGGCACACTGTATTATTCTGCTGCCAAGGTAGAGCGGTGCGTCATTTGATTGGTCCCTTTAAGGTCACATGGTCTCACTGATCTAAATAGGCACATTGCGAGATCAATTAGCGGTCGATTCTTCTCAGGCGCCTACTGAGTTCATTAAGAGATTTCCTTGCACAGTTTCTCTGTATGTGGGCAGTAGCTTGTAAATTCCCATGGTCAGCCGGGACCAACAAGAAGTGACTCTTCTTTTTATTAAAATAAATGAAGAATTGTATTTCTATAGTGCCTTTCACAGACTGTAATGTAAACTCGGTGAAAGACGCACTTTGGTCTTCCCGAAACTTGCTGGTCTTCCAGAGCAAGGAGATGTCCACGGCCGAGTGTTGCAGACTGGCGCAATCCACGATCCAGGAATACGTGCTGAGGGACACACTGAAGATTGGTGCAGTTGCCGCAAAGGCACGGTGGGGAAGGGTCAGAGTTTAAGGCCCTTCCGCCACGGTAAACCCAGGGGATAGAATCAGACCCCCCTCGGGCTGTACTTGTTAATCTGCTTGTATACATGTACTGAAAAAAACCTGTGTTGTGCCATGTATAATGAAAGTCTCTGCACTGTTTAGTAACTTGTAAAGAAATCTAAATGTATTCTCATCCGTTCCGTGTACTGCTTTCATCTGCATAGTGCTACATGTAACGTGATTGGTGATTGGTATTGAAATGTATCCTGCAATCTAATGTAAACCTGTTCTTATCTGCTCCATGTAATACCCTTATTTGCACAGTACTACATGTAACGTGATTTACGTATTGTACTAAACTGTAGCTTGAAATGAAATGCACGCTAGTGCATTGTATGGAACTGCTGTCAGCATCCAAATGAATTGTATGGAATTGCTGACCGCAAGGTATTGAGCTGTTTTCCAAAGTATTGTGAAAATTTTATATGAATAAAGTATATTTTTGGGAAAAAAAGTATTTGCTTAGTGGGTTCTTTGCTTAAGAATTCATAGCAACACATTGGCCCTGAAATTCCGTTCGACCTCTTCCCGCGGGAAAACGACCTAAAATGAGCAAAAAGATACGCACCTACCTGCTGCTGCTGCAACTGTTCGAAGTTCCGAGCCTGAGGCCCAGAGGTGACTGCGCGCGCAGCACGTGCACGTGGGGACGAGCGCAGGCCGGGATCTAGTGACAGCAGCCAATCAGGTACAGTATAGTTTCTCATTCATAGCAACAGGAGTTCCGTAAGTACCGAACTCCTATTGCTATGAATGAGAAACTCCCCCCAAACACTTAAAAACCAATAAAAAATAGGAAATAAAGTACACAATTAACATGCATTTAAATTAAAGTTGTTATAAAAAAAAGTTTTCCGACTTTAAAAACATTTTTTATTAACACTTAAAATAAACTTACTTTCATGGAGAAGGTTTTTAAACATAAAAAATACTTTTATAAATTTATTTTTTATTTGTATGTGTATTTTTAACCACTTACGCCTGTAAAAGTAGGCTATACGCCAGCTGTTTCAGGCACAGGATTTTAAAGGACATTTGCAGGGCATGATATTCCTAAATATCGGAAATCTTACCCTGCAAGTGTCCTCGCTCCCGATATGCGCGAGATCTGTCAAGACCAAAATCTTGACGGATCGGAAATGTCGGCTGGAAACCGGATTTTCCGATGCCTTCCCAGGTCCGTAGGAACTTCTTACGGACCCGGGACATCAGAATTTCAGGGCCATTGCTATTACGAACTAATTGGTTTATTAGCCAAAGGTTTAACAATCACACTACACATTACCAGTTCATCCACCAGGCTCACAACCACCTGCCTCATCGTGGATCGCCCGAACCCAACTGGCTGGGGTTTTATTGAGTCTTGTGAACATCACTCGACTGGCTAAGCCACTCCCAACTCAACAGCTCTACAGACCTGTGAGCATACTCACAGTGTGCGTGCGTTACAATATGGAACTCGCTACCACAGGGAGGGGTTGAGGCGAACAGTATCGATGCATTTAGGGGAGGTGAGATAAGCATATGGGGGAGAAGGGAACAGAGGGTTATGCTGATAGATTTAGATGAGGAAAGACGGGAGGAGTGGAGCATAAATGCCAACATGGACTAGTTGGGCTGAATGGCCTGTTTCTGTGCCGTATATACGATGTAATCCTATGTAAACAAGCACCCGCTATTCAGACTCGCTGGATTGAATAGCAGTGGCCATTTTCAATGTTCAATCTCTGAGAAATGGTCTTGAGTAACAGCAGCAGAGAAATACACAATATTATAGAAGGTGATGTCTTTCCCTCATCCAATTTCACAATTAAAACCACTCAAGCAAGTTACAGATAGCGACACTGTAAATCTGGATGGTCTACAAACATTCTTTTCAAACGTGTATATAATCTCTCCAGAAATGGAATAAAGCAATTTTTCAAGAGCATTTACAATGTTACGACACGACGTGACCATGGCAACTATTCCATCACTGGTTTTTTGGTGTGCTCACCAATGTGTCAATGTGAGGGACCAAGGAACCGGAGAACACAATATTTTTCATTTCAGGCAATTAAAGCAGTCCCAGGGCAGGTACAGCACGGGTTAGATACAGAGTAAAGCTCCCTCTACACTGTCCCATCAAACACTCCCAGGGCAGGTACAGCACGGGGTTAGATACAGAGTAAAGCTCCCTCTACACTGTCCCATCAAACACTCCCAGGGCAGGTACAGCACAGGGTTAGATACAGAGTAAAGCTCCCTCTACACTGTCCCATCAAACACTCCCAGGGCAGGTACAGCACGGGGTTAGATACAGAGTAAAACTCCCTCTACACTGTCCCATCAAACACTCCCAGGTCAGGTACAGCACGGGGTTAGATACAGAGTAAAGCTCCCTCTACACTGTCCCATCAAACACTTCCAGGGCAGGTACAGGGGGTTAGATACAGAGTAAAGCTCCCTCTACACTGTCCCATCAAACACTCCCAGGTCAGGTACAGCACGGGGTTAGATACAGAGTAAAGCTCCCTCTACACTGTCCCATCAAACACTCCCAGGGCAGGTACAGCACGGGTTAGATACAGAGTAAAACTCCCTCTACACTGTCCCATCAAACACTCCCAGGTCAGGTACAGCACGGGGTTAGATACAGAGTAAAGCTCCCTCTACACTGTCCCATCAAACACTTCCAGGGCAGGTACAGGGGGTTAGATACAGAGTAAAGCTCCCTCTACACTGTCCCATCAAACACTCCCAGGTCAGGTACAGCACGGGGTTAGATACAGAGTAAAGCTCCCTCTACACTGTCCCATCAAACACTCCCAGGGCAGGTACAGCACGGGTTAGATACAGAGTAAAGCTCCCTCTACACTGTCCCATCAAACACTCCCAGGTCAGGTACAGCACGGGGTTAGATACAGAGTAAAGCTCCCTCTACACTGTCCCATCAAACACTCCCAGGGCAGGTACAGCACGGGTTAGATACAGAGTAAAGCTCCCTCTACACTGTCCCATCAAACACTCCCAGGGCAGGTACACGGGGTTAGATACAGAGTAAAACTCCCTCTACACTGTCCCATCAAACACTCCCAGAGCAGGTACAGCACGGGTTAGATAAAGAGTAAAGCTCCCTCTACACTGTCCCATCAAACATTCCCAGAGCAGGTACAGCACGGGTTAGATACAGAGTAAAGCTCCCTCTACACTGTCCCATCAAACACTCCCAGGGCAGGTACAGGGGGTTAGATACAGAGTAAAGCTCCCTCTACACTGTCCCCATCAAACACTCCCAGGGCAGGTACAGCACGGGTTAGATACAGAGTAAAGCTCCCTCTACACTGTCCCATCAAACACTCCCAGGGCAGGTACAGTATGGGTTAGATACAGAGTAAAGCTCCCTCTACACTGTCCCATCAAACACTCCCAGGGCAGGTACAGCACGGGGTTAGATACAGACTGAAGCTCCTTCTACACTTTTCCTAACAATGTGCTTCAGCCCCAACCACAACAGAGTACCCCCCCTATTGCATCATAGAACAGAACAGCACAGGAGGAGGCTATTCGGCCCATCGAGTTTGCGCCAGCTCTTTCAAAAAGCTATTCCAGAGACAGCACCTCCAACAGTCTGGCACTGGGAGTGTCAGCCTATATTCTTGCGTTGAAGTCTCTGTAGTGGGGCTTGAACCCATAACCTTCTAACGCAATGGTGAGAGTGCTACCCACTGAGTCACGGCCGACACTAAAACATCTGTACGACACTCAGAAATGGGTTGAGACTGACTGAGCTCATTTCACATACGTCAAAACAGTCAAACAAAGGAGAATTCCACGCTATCTCTTTGGGGTCAATGTTAACCCAGATACCAGAAGTTAAAAAGACCTGTGCCTCAGCCTTTAGACCATCCAGCTCATGCTGTTTTGGTATTTTACTCACATCCTTCTAACTGCGCATTGCATGAGGTTTTGCAATTGGAAATAAATTTGCTGTGCCTATCATAGCCCCTGGCAAAAGTATCCTGCTTGTAATAAAACAAAACTTAAATTAAAATATGTCTTCATATAATGAGGGTCAGCGAATGCTGACTCGGACTAAGCATGGCCTGACAGAAAATAAGCCCTGGATAACTGGTGAGGATTCGTACAAAAATCATTGCCTTCATTTTTTTACCCAATGAGAATAATTTCAAACAATTGACTTAATAGTTAGCATAAAAAGACTTGCATTTATATAGCGCCTTTCATAACCAACGGACATCTCAAAGCGCTTTACAGCCACTGAAGTACTGTTTGCAGTGTAGTCACTGTTGTAATGTGGGAAACACGGCAGCCAATTTGCGCACAGCAAGCTCCCACAAACAGCAATGTGATAATGACCCAGATCACCTATTTTTAGTGATGCTGGGTTGCGGGTTATATTTACTCCCCAGAAGACCGGGGAGAACTCCCCTGCTCTTCTTCAAAGTAGTGCCGCGGGATCTTTTACGTCCACCTGAGAGGAAGAGAAGTTTAAGGAGGGAATTGAAGAGGTTAGGGCCTGGCCAGCAATGGTAGCGCGATAAAAATCGGGGAGGACAGAGATCTCGAAGGGTCGTAGGGCTGGATGAAGTGACAGAGTTAGGGAGGGGTGAGACCATGGAGGGATTTTTAAACACTCACTCACTCTATGCATGATAAAGTATTCTATAATATATACCAGGGCCATCTGCAACAGAGCTCCCTATCCCATAGCAGGTTCCTACGATGAGCTTGATGATGAGTCTCAGAGCAGATTGAAACTGTGGTTGGAAGCTGGATGTCCATCTGTAATATCATCCGGTTCTGATGAAGGGCGAGGCCTGAAACCTTAAGAATCTTCAGATCAGCCATGATCTTATTCATCCAAATGGTCGACTCCTGTTCCTATTTCTTATGTTCTTTTATTTGCTGCCTGACTGGCCCCGTGTTTTCTGTTTTGTTTAAGCTATCTATGGAGGTTACATAAGAACATAAGAAATAGGAGCAGGAGTAGGTCATACGGCCCCTCAAGCCTGCTCTGCCATTTAATACGATTATGGCTGAACCGATCATGGACTCAGGTCCACTGCCTCGCCCGCTCCCCATAACCCCTTATTCCCTTGTCTGGCCCAGGAGTACTAAGGAGTACTGCAGCACCACACCACCAGTCCGGGTGACCTCAGCTAACTCAGCGCAGACTGCCAATCGAGCTTGGGACGGTCATGCCTCCATGCTTTAGTACTTCACCAGCCTTTACTCAGCTTCAACGAGTCCCAGGCCGGGACCATTGGAGGGAGCAGCGTGCGGCGGTATACTACTGCAGGGAGCAGTGCGTGCTGCTGCAGGAGGGCGACGGCTACGAAGCCAGGTCGCTGATCGCAGTGCGGGCAGGCACAGCAGGAGGGGCGAAGGAGCGACAAGAGTCCGTAGAGGGGAGTGACCGGGGCCCAGGAGAGGCGAGGGCCCAGGGGCAGCACGGGCCAGCCCACACTGCGATATGTGCGCGCACTCGGTCCGTGCAGCAGAGCTGGTCTCCAGTCGTCCTGGTTAACCCTTGCCACTGGACCAAGACCTAGCTCTGTCGAGCCCGTGTGGTGGCTGGTGTGCAACGGCCACCCCACGTTAAAAAAATCCATGCACAGGCATCTTCCGCCCTTCACAATGTAGTTCAGGACCTGGAATATCGGGTCCTTCATTGAAACGCACATGAACTCATCCCTTTTTGGCATGGAAGCAAGTCATCCTCGCTTTGAGGGACTGCCTATGATGATGATTCCCTTCCCTGCCCACTCCCCATAACTCCTTATCCCCTTATCGTTTAAGAAACTGTCTACCTCTGTCTTAAATTTATTCAATGTCCCGGTTTCCACAGCTCTCTGAGGCAGCGAATTCCACAGATTTACAATCCTCTGAGAGAAGAAATTCCTCCTCATCTCTGTTTTAAATGGGTGGCCACTTATTCTAAGATTATGCCCCCTAGTTCTAGTCTCCCCCATCGGTGGAAACATCCTCTCTGCATCCACCTTGTCAAGCCCCCTCATAATCTTATACGTTTCGATAAGATCAGCTCTCATTCTTCTGAATTCCAATGAGTAGGGGCCCAACCTACTCAACCTTTCCTCATAAGTCACTCCCCTCATCTCCAGAATCAACCTCGTGAACCTTCTCTGAACTGCCTCCAAAGCAAGGTTGCGGCACAAGAGGAGACTATTCAGTCCCTTGAGCCTCTTCCACCATGCACTTCGATCATGGTTGATCTCCATTTACCCATCTTTGATCCATATCCCTTGAGACCAGTCATGTCAGCCGTGGCTCAGTGGGCAGCACTCTCGCCTCTGAGTCAGAAGGTTGTGGGTTCAAATCCCACTCCAAGGACTTTGAGCACAAAATCTAGGCTGACACTCCCAATGTAGTGCTGAGGGAGCGCCGCACTGTCGGAGGGGCCTTGCTGAGGGAATGCCGCACTGCCGGATGTACCATCTTTCGTTAAACTGTCTGCTCTCTCAAGTGGACTTAAAAGATCACATGGCCACTTTTCGAAGAATAGCAGGGGAGTTATCACGTTATCCTGGGCCAATATTTATCCTTCAATCAACATCACTAAAACAGATGATCTGGTCATGATCACATTGCTGTGGCGAGTGTCTCATCTCCTGACTCCCCAAAGCCTTTCCACCAATTACAAGGCACAAGTCAGGAGTGTGATGAAATACTCTTCACTTGCCTGGATGAGTGCAGCTCCAAAATCACTCAAAAAGCTCAACGCGATCCAGGACAAAGCAGCCCGCTTGATTGGCAATCCATCCACCACCTTCAACATTGGCCCTTACGGCTCAAGGGATCAAGGGGAATGGAGAGAAAGCAGGAATGGGGTACTGAAGTGCATGATCAGCCATGATCATATTGAATGGTGGTGCAGACTTGAATGGCCTACTCCTGCACCTATTTTCTTTGTTGGTATGTTTCACTCCCTCCACCACCGTGGCTGCAGTGTGCACCATCTACAAGATGCACTGCAGCAACTCGCCAAGGCTTCTTCGGCAGCACCTCCCAAACCCGCGACCTCCACCACCTAGAAGGGCAGGCGCGTGGGAATACCACCACCTCCAAGTTCCCTTCCAAGTCACACACCATCCTGACTTGGAAATATATTGGCTGTTCCTTCATCGTCGCTGGGTCACAATCCTGGAACTCCCTCCCTAACAGCACTGTGGGAGCACCTTCACCACACGGACTGCAGCGGTTCACGAAGGCGGCTCACCACCACCTTCTCAAGGGGCAATTAGGGATGGCAATAAATGCTGATCTTGCCAGCGACACCCACATCCAGGAAATGAATAAAACAAAAATGAGCAGATCTGCACTCTTTCCAACACAACTCTTTAATATTACGAGCCAGTACACTGGTGAGAAGGATCTAATGCTCTCGGCTGTCAGACTAGAACCGGTCACGCAAGTTATCGTGCAGCTAACTGCAAAAGATTCGCATTGCCATGAAGGTGCACTGTAACCCCCTCAAAGATCACTCGAACAGAGAACTGCATAACATAAAAGTTTGTGCGAATGCTGTTATTAAACCACAAATCACAAGAATTAATAAAAAATTCCTGTTCTTGTAAAATTAGGCTGCAGAAGTCTATATAAAACATGCAGTGAACAGCGCAGTAAGATCTTAGTTTGGTGCATACAATCTGTGCAAACAATGCCTGCTGCTCTGAAGAAGCCCTATTTTGTAAAGTTGTTATAGCAGATTCCAGGGAAAGATGCGCTCCATAGATTTTCCTGTCACCAGTCTTAATTAGCTACCTCCCCGTTTGACAAATATCCAGACAATCGTTAAGCGAAAAAAGGGCTTGTGCTTTTCAGAATCGTTCCCTGTGTCTCGCTGGCTGTGTCCTGGGTGTCTTGTATCTTTACACAGTTACCACTTTTTAATAAACAAAATTATTCTTTGGAGCAGTCCTGTTATCGCACTGACAAAGATGATGAAGTAAAATTTGAAAAGCCAGCCCAGAAATTGTTCTGCACAGCAATGGGTTCAAATAAAAGGTTTGCATTTATATAGCGCCTCAATCCGTCTCCTAAAAACTTCGAAGCACCTCGTGCACCAGGAATTACTCTGAAATCCAATTACTGCCACGCAGGCAGCCACTTTGTACACAGCAAGATCCCACAAAGAGCACAGAGGGGAACGGCCACTTCATCTATTTTTTTTGGTGGCGTTGAGTGAGAGAGAAATTGTTGGCCAGAAGATTGGGAGAACTCACTGCTTTTCCTTAAACGACGGCCCCCTGGAACATCCATTGGAACAGAGAGGCAATCTGTAACATTGCAACACTCGCTCAGTATTCTATGCACTTCAGGGGGTCATTTGAACTTAGCACGCCCGTCGGGAGCCGGACGGAATTGGGTGCATAGCTGGTTTTATACCCCGTTCGATTTTACTCCATTCATCAGTGAGTCTTGGCGGGCTATTCGACTAAGGGGGCACCACAGTCCAACATGCTGGCCAAGCACACCAATGGCCATCAGGGAGGGGATCCGATGTGGAAACACTAGCCGCATTTCCTTCACTCCAGCCAAGGGGCAGTGAGACCAGATCTAGTGACTCTTGTGCCAGTTCAGCCATAAGGTTGAAAGACAGAAAGACAGAAAGACTTGTATTTATATAGCACCTTTCGTGATCACCGGACATTTAAAAGCACTTTACAGCCAATGAAGTACTTTTGGAGTGTAGTCACTGTTGTAATGTGGGAAACGCGGTAGCCAATCTGTGCACAGCAAGCTCCCACACACAGCAATGTGGTAATGACCAGAAAATCTTGATTGAGGGATAAATATTGGCTGGGACACTGAGGATAACTCCCCTGCTCTTCTTCCAAATAGTGCTATTGGATCTTTTACATCCACCTGAGAGAGCAGACGAGGCCTCGGTTTAACTTCTCATTTGACAGACGGCACCTCCGACAGTGCGGCACTCCCTCAGCACTGCACTGGGACTGTCAGCCTAGATTTATGTGCTCAAGTCTCTGGAGTAGGACTTGAACCCACAACCTTCTAACTCAGAGGCGAGTGTGCTGCCCACTGAGCCCCAGCTGACGCTGTTGCTGCTGTTGGCCTCAGGGGAGGGGGAAATCGGCCTGAATTCTTGCTCACAGTTTCTATCTGGTGAATGTATTCCTGTGTGGAGATCAATCTTCTGAAAAAGTTTATGCTAACCGCAGTATGTAAAAAATATGGGGGAGAAATTCACTAATTTTTTTAAGTTTGAAAAGTTAGCGCCAGGCGCTAATGATTTAAAACTTTTTAAAAGTTCGCCGTTTGCGCTCCAAGCAGGAAGTGGAGCATAGCGCTTCTTTCCACTTCCTTCTCGGAGCGCTAGTGGCATCAGGCAGGCCGGAGTTCTCCACAAGGCTGCACATTGGGCCGTGCAGCGCTGCCGCGTTCAATGGCTCCTTCCCTCCCTTAAAGTGAACGGCCATCGCTGCAGGCTGTGCAATGTAAAAGGAATGTACCTGGACCACCAAGGCAGTGGCGATCTCGCGCGATCCGTCCAGCACTGGAGCAGAGACTCGGACTGAACGATCACAGGCGGAAAAAACAGCAACATTAAAGGTAAGTGCCATGTATGTATGCTTGGGTTTACTAGCCACCAGGTGGTGCCACTGTCGGAGGTCATTGGGCTGTGCGCACGTGTGTGCGGCCCAGGTATAAAAGGCCAGCCATCTTGTAATGTGATCACTTTGGACCCTAATAAAGTAGAGCCAGGTTTGTACGTGTTCGGAGTTTACAGTATTCAGTCTTTGAGTTATTGCATACACAACATTTGACGATGAACCTTCGCATGCACAAATGAGCACAATTCTGGAGCGATTCATGGAGGGAGAAGATTGGGCAGACTTTGTAGCCCGCTTGAACCAGTACCTCGTGGCCAACAAAATGGAGAAAGAGGAAGACGCAGTTCGGTGCCAGGCGGTCCTCCTCACGGTTTGCGGACCGAAAATGTATGGAATCATAAAGAATCGCCTCTCGCAACTTAAGTCCAACGGACAAGGACTATGAGACATTGTGTGCTCTGGTACGTGACCATCTCAAACCAGATGAAGGCATCATCATCTCAAGATATCGATTTTATACACACATTCGTTCTGAGGGCCAGGATGTATCGGAATTCGTTGCCGACCTAAGACGTCTAGCTGGACCGTGTAAGTTCGAAACTGCGTTGGCAGACATGCTGCGGGACTTCTTTGTAATCAGCATCGACCACGAGGTGATTCTGCGTAAGCTACTGGTGGCGGAGACGCTGGATTTGAGCAAGGCCATCACGATTGCCCAATCATGCATGACGACGGACAAAAGCTTAAAGCAGATATCATTGAAAAATCGGAACTCGGCAAGTACTGTAAACAAGATAGTATCGTCGTTTGGCAGAGCTGCATATGGCAGGGCCTACCCGACTACGTACGCGAAACCTGTGGCTGCTCAAAGTCCGCCAACAGGAATTAATCCGATATCACCGTGTTGGCGTTGTGGGGTCAATTATTGGCATCATCAGTGTCGGTTTAAACAGTTTATTTGTAAAGGCTGTTCGAGAGTGGGGCATCTCCAGCGCATGTGTCTGCAACTGAGCAAGCGTGCTGCGACACGCCACATGGAGGATGATGACCAGTCTAGCGCGGATCGGGACATACAATCCGAGATACCAAAGGAGGATGTGTATGGACTGCATTCGTTCCTAACAAAGAGCCAACCGATAATGATTAATGTAAAACTTTATGGTGTGCCAGTATCGATGGAATTGGACACGGGTGCGAGTCAATCAATAATGAGCCAGAGGACATTCGACAGGCTTTGGGATACTAAGGCTGTGAGACCTATGCTGAGTCCAGTCAATGCCAAGTTGCATACGTACACTAAAGAACTCATAACGGTGATTGTCAGTGCAGTAGTCAAGGTGTCGTATGATGGTGTGGTTCACGATATACCGTTATGGATTGTTCCAGGCAGTGGTCCAATGCTGTTCGGCAGGAACTGGTTAGAAAAAGTCAAATGGACCTGGAATGAGATCAAAGCGTTGTCGTCGGAGGAGGATACTCCATGTGCTCAAGAGCTGAGCAAGTTCCCCTCGCTGTATGAACCAGGCATCGGCAATTTCACGGGAGCCAAGGTGCAGATCCACGTAGACTCGGATACAAGACCCGTCCATCATAAAGCTCAGGCAGTTCCTTACATGATGAGGGAGAAGGTCGAAATCGAACTGGACAGACTCCAGCGCGAAAGGATCATATCACAGGTCGAATTTAACGGATGGGCCAGCCCCATTGTTCCTGTGTTGAAAAGCGATGGCACTGTCAGGATTTGTAGAGACTACAAGGTTACGATCAACCGAGTTTCGAAACAGGATCAATACTCATTACCGAAGACTGATGACCTGTTTGCAACGCTAGCTGGGGGGAGGTCGTTCACAAAACTGGATCTGACGTCGGCTTACATGACACAGGAGCTGGTCGAAGAAGCTTACGTGCATCAGCACTCATAAAGAACTGTTTATCTACAACAGGTGCCCTTTTGGAATTCGCTCGGCTGCAGCCATATTTCAGAGGAACATGGAGAGTTTCCTGAAGTCCGTCCCCAGAACCGTCGTGTTCCAAGATGACATCCTGGTCACAGGTCGTGACTCGCCGAACATCTGAACAACCTCGAAGAGGTTCTACACCATCTGGACAAAGTGGGACTCAGACTGAAATGCTCGAAGTGCGTCATCATGGCACCGGAAGTCTAATTTCTGGGGAGGAAAATTGCTGCTGACGGTATCAGGCCTACGTATTCGAAATCCAGGACCATCAAAAATGCACCCAAGCCTCAGAATGTGACAGAGCTGTGTTCGTTTCTTGGTCTACTCAACTACTTCGCTAATTTCCTATCTAGATTTAGCACCTCATTAGAGCCACTGCTCATGCCGCTAAGAAAAGGCGACACCTGGGTTTGGGGTGCGTCTCAAGATAGAGCTTTTGAGAAAGCTACTAACAAGCTGCTGGTACATTATGATCCATGTAAGCGTCTAGTATTGGACTGTGACGCTGTAAAAAGACCGTTACTAATATCTTAAAGGGGGATATTGTCATGTATGTATGCTTGGGTTTACTAGCCACCAGGTGGCACCATTGTTGGAGGTCATTGGGCTGTGCGCACGTGTGTGCGGCCCAGCTATAAAAGGCCAGCCATCTTGTAATGTGATCACTTCGGGCCCTAATAAAGTAGAGCCAGGTTTGTACCTGTTTGGGGTTTACAGCATTCAGTCTTTTGAGTTATTGCATTCACAACAGTAAGGTTTTTTTTTTACTTAGCTCGGCCACCTCGCCTTTAATTATCGCCCCCGTAAGGGGCAGCCGCCCAATCTGCGCCTCCTCCAGCTCTGGGTGCTGTCGTCCAGTGCTGCTCCAGGGGGCGGAAGTCAATTTCAGGTCCGAGCGATGCGCACGCCGATGACATCACGATTTTCAGGCCCAGGAGATCGGGTGCGCATCGCCGTAGCGCCGCCGCTAAACTCCCGCGCAATACGGCGGGTGTCGATATCAGTGCCGCGCCCGGTCGCAAAGCCATTTGTGCCCTGTTAGCACCCCAACGGGAGGCGAAAAGGCCCCCAAAAGTTTGTCGCCATCCTCCGCCTGCTCCACGGCGACATGCAGGCCGTGATCCTGACCAATGGATCCATCACAGACCCAATCCACGTCCGGACCGGGGTCAAGCAGGGCTGCGTCATCGCGCCAACCCTCTTCTCAATCTTCCTCCCTGCCATGCTCCACCTCACAATCAACAAGCTCCCCGCTGGAGTGGAACTAAACTACAGAACCAGTGGGAACCTGTTCGACCTTCGTTGTCTCCAGGCTAGATCCAAGTTTGTCCCATCCTCTGTCAACGACGCTTGCGTCTGCGCACATTCAGAGGCTGAACTCCAAGCCATCGTCAACATCTTCACTGAGGCATACGAAAGCAAGGGCCTTACACTAAACATCCGTAAGACAAAGGTCCTCCACCAACCTGACCCCGCCACACAGCACTGCTCCTCAGTCATCAAGATCCACGGCGCGGCCCTGGACAACGTGGACCACTTTCCATACCTCAGGAGCCTCCTATCAGCAAGGGAAGACATCGACAACGAGATCCAACACCGCCTCCAGTGCGCCAGTGCAGCCTTCGGCCACCTGAGGAAGAGAGTGTTCGAAGATCAGGCTCTCAAATCTGGCACCAAGCTCATGGTCTACAGGGCTGTAGTAATACCCGCCCTCCTGTATGGCTCAGAGACGTGGACCATATACATTAGACACCAGAAATACCACCAACGATGTCTCGGCAAGATCCTACAAATCCCCTGGGAGGACAGATGCACCAACGTTAGCGTCCTCAACCAGGCCAACATCCCCAGCATCGAAGCACTGACCACACTCGACCAGCTCCTTTGGGTGGGCCACATTGTTCACATGCCTGACACAAGACTCCCAAAGCAAGCGCTCTACTCGGAACTCCTACACGGCAAGCGAGCCAAAGGTGGGCAGAGGAAATGTTTCAAGGACACCCTCCCTGATAAAGTGCAACATCCCCACCAACCCCTGGGAATCCCTGGCCAAAGACCGCCCCAAGTGGAGCATCCGGGAGGGCGCTGAGCACCTCGAGTCTCGTCGCCGAGAGCATGCAGAAAACAAGCGCAGGCAGCGGAAGGAGCGTGCGGCAAACCAGTCCCACCCACCCCTTCTCTCAACCACTGTCTGTCCCACCTGTAACAGGGACTGTAATTCCCATATTGGACTGTTCAGTCACCTAAGAACTCACTTTTAGATTGGAAGCAACGATTTCGAGGGACTGCCTATGATGATGAATTTCTCAGCAGTTACTTTCTCTTACTCTCTCTCATCTGTGTAACAAGACTGCTCCCAAGTGGATGTAGGAGGACACTGCATATACATGCAACGTGCTATTACTGCAACTCACCAGTTTTTCATAAGAATATGGGAATTGCTAGATGAAAAAAAAACAGGGTCCATCTTGTACGCCGTCTATCATCCTGGTAGTTGCAAGATACAGCGATAATGGAGATATTGACCAATCAGAGCAATCAGTTGCTATCAATAAGGCTACAACAGATCCAGACATGAGGCGCGGAAAACCCCCAGTGGGGGAGAGGTTTGGGAACCAGAGTTCCAAAGTCCCCCGTTCCTCCTGAGCCACACTCCATTCACCATGTTTTGTAACTCTATCTATAATATATTAGAAATCTGAGCAACCATCACACTTTAAAATGGAGAGAAAGCAGGAATGGGGTACTGAAGTTGCATGATCAGCCATGATCATATTGAATGGCGGTGCAGGCTCGAAGGGCCGAATGGCCTACTCCTGCACCTATTTTCTGTGTTTCTATGTCTGCAGGGGAAATATTGTCGCGCTTTCTGATGTGACCTTAAACCTTGGGGGCGGGGTGGGGGGGGCGTTAAAAGAGCCCACAGCACTATTTCGAAGAAGAGCAGGGGAGTTCTTCCAGGTGACGCGGCCATTATGTATCCCTAAATCAGAATGTCTGGTCATTATCACATTGCTGTTTGTGGGAGCTTGCTGTGCGCAAATTGGCTGCCGTGTTTCCCACATTACAACAGTGACTACACTTCAAAAAGGACTTCATAGGCTGTGAAATACCAACAAGGAATGGGCAATAAATGTCAGTCTTGCTAGCGATGCTCACATCCCGAGAATTAATTTAAAGTAGTCGATATCGCTCCTGTGAAGCTGCTTGGGGTGTCTTGCTATGTTAAATGCGTTATACCAATGTAAGTTGTTGTTGTTGTATTCAATTTACTGTGAAGCACTTTGGGACGTCCTGAGGATGTGAAAGGTGCTATATAAATGCGGGTTCTTCCTTATAATCCCTCTCCAGATTCCTTTTCTCCCTCGTGCAGGATCAAGGCCCCTCTCATTCGTCAATCTCCTTGTCCACTAAAAATCAATTCTTGCAAATTCCAAACACGAAGTGTGTCACAGTACTTCTGGTAAAACAGTCCTTTCATTAAGGCTGCTAAATCCCTTTTTATCTCCAATTGCCTTTTAAACTGTTTTTCAAACAAACAGAATGAACTTGTATTCCCATGGTTACTTTCCAAAATCAGCACTTTGCAACTTGAGTACTAAAGACTGTTCTTCTATCAAATCATAATTTTACCATGCATGCAAGTCCCTTAACTCTCTCTCAGTTGATGAAACCCAAATGTTTAAATTTTAATAAGCTAGCTATCCATCATACAGGATAATTGATAGTAATATCTGCCTAAGTGTCGTTCAATTTAAAGGTTCCGCGGAAAGATTTACAGTTATATAGCACGGTCCATGACCTCAGGACTTCCCAAAGCACTTTACAACCAATTAAGTACTCTTGAAGTGTTCTATTTAGTGATGTTGGTTGCGGGATAAATATTGGCCAGGACACTGGGGAAGAATTTCCCTGCTCTTCTTTGAATAGTGCCATGGGATCTCATACATCCAACTGAGAGAGCAGACGGGGCCTCGGTTTAACGTCTCATCTGAAAGACGGCGCCTCCGACAGTGTGGCACTCTCACAGGGCATCATCATAGGCGGTCCCTCGAACGAGGATGACTTGCTTCCACAGATGTTTCAATGAAGGACCCGATGTTCCAGATCCTGAACTACAATTGAGGGGGTGGAAGATGCCTGTGCGTGGATTTTTTTAGCGCGTGGTGACCGTTGCACACCAGCCACCACACGGGCGCGACAGAGCTCAGTCTTTATCCAGTGGCAAGGGTTGAACCAGGACGACTGGAGACCAGCTCTGCTGCACGGACCGAGTGCGCACACATGTCGCACAGTGTGGGCTGGCCCGTGCTGCCCCTGGTGGTGTTCTCACACAGGTCGGGGCGGCCCATGATGTTGACAGTACGGACCCACTTACTCACCACCTTCGTTGTGCAGAAGACGACAGTTACGGATAAAGTCCCTGGATTATATATAATCATTGTGCCCTGCATGGTTTATCACTGCGCAGACTGCGAAGGTCTAGGAATATACAGGACCCCGTCCTCACCAGCTCCAAGCCGGGAACTGCTTGGGGACTACCACTAACGTGGTACTAAATGCCAATGCGGGGCATACACTGCAGAGTCAGCCTGGATTTTGTGCTCAAGTCTATGGAGTGGGTCTTCTGACTCAGAGGTGAGAGTGCTGCCCATTGAGCCCCAGCCGACACCATCACAACCATGCGAACACAGTACAAATAGGTTCTGGGGGTCAGTGAAACACTGAAATTCTACTCACACTTTAATTACAGCTAACTTTTTAAACCGACTGAGAGAGCTCCCTCAAAGGCTCAGTTGGTTAGTGAGCTGCCCCATGTAGCATTACATGGTGGCCCACCCCGACCTGTGAGAGAACAGCTCCACATGTCAGCTACAAAAGAGCTGGAGCAGCGTACCGCCACAACATCCAGCGCGAGCTGCTCAAGGTGGGCGACTGGGTGACGTCATCAGGACTCAGGCCGCCGTTTGGAGCGTGGGCAGGAGCATCGGCGGGGCCCTGGCACAGCGGGCGAGCGAGAAGGTCGTGGCACAAGAGCGTCGAGGGACCGTGGCTGAGATTCGGTGGGTGATCGTGGCTGAGGTTCGCCGAATGTTTGGTGCGGTGGGAGATCGTGGCGGAGGTGCGGCGAATGAGGGTACGGGGCCCAGAAGAGCCCAGGGCCCAGGGGCAGCACAGGCCAGCCCACTCTGCGATTATGTGTGCGCACTACTCCGTGCAGCAGAACAGGTCTCCAGACGTCCTCGTTCAACCCTTGTCACTGGATAAAGACCTAGCTCTGTCAAAGCCCGTGTGGTGGCTGATGTGCAACGGTCACCGCATGTTAAAAAAATCCTCGCACAGGCATCTTTCACCCCCTCAATTGGAGTGCAAGACATAGAAACATAGAAAATAGGTGCAAGAGCAGGCTATTCAGCCCTTCGAGCCTGCACCACCATTCAATAAGATCATGGCTGATCATTCCCTCACTACCCCTTTCCTGCTTTCTCTCCATACCCCTTGATCTCTTTAGCAGTAAGGGCCATATCTAACTCCCTCTTCAATATATCCAATGAACTGGCATCAACAACTCTCTGTGGTGGGGAATTCCACAGGTTAACAACTCTCTGAGTGAAGAAGTTTCTCCTCATCTCAGTCCTAAATGGCCTGCCCCTTAGCCTAAGACTGTGTCCCCTGGTTCTGGACTTCCCCATCATCAGGAACATTCTTCCCGCATCTAACCAGTCCAGTCCTGTCAGAATCTTGTAAGTTTCTATGAGATCCCTCTCATCCTTCTAAACTCGAGTTTATAAAGGCCCAGTTGATCCAGTCTCTCCTCATGTCAGTCCAGCCATCCCGGGAATCAGTCTGGTGAACCTTCGCTGCACTCCCTCAATAGCAAGAATGTCCTTCCTCAGATTAGGAGGCCAAAACTGAACACACTATTCCAGGTGGGGCCTCACCAAGGCCCTGTACAACTGCAGTAAGACTTCCCTGCTCCTATACTCAAATCCCCTCGCTATGAAGGCCAATATACCATTTGCCTTCTTCACCGCCTGTTGTACCTGCATGCCAACTTTCAATGACTGATGAACCATGACACCCAGGTCTCGTTGCACCTCCCCTTTTCCTAATCTGCCGTCATTCAGATAATATTCTGCCTTCGTGTTTTTGCCCCCAAAGTGGATAACCTCACATTTATCCACATTATACTGCATCTGCCATGCATTTGCCCACTCACCTAACCTGTCCAAGTCACCCTGCAGCCTCTTAGGGTCCTCCTCACAGTTCACACCGCTACCCAGTTTAGTGTCATCTGCAAACTTGGAGATATTACACTTAATTCCTTCATCTAATCATTGATGTATATTGTAAAGAGCTGGGGTCCCAGCACTGAGCCCTGCGGCACCCCACTAGTCACTGCCTGCCATTCTGAAAAGGACCCGTTAATCCCGATTCTCTGCTTCCTGTCTGCCAACCAGTTCTCTATCCACGTCAGTATATTACCCCCAATACCATGTGCTTTGATTTTGCACACCAATCTCTTGTGTGGAACCTTGTCAAAAGCCTTTTGAAAGTCCAAATACACCACATCCACTGGTTCTCCCTTATCCACTCTACTAGTTACATTCTCAAAAAATTCCAGAAGATCTGTCAAGCATGATTTCCCTTTCATAAATCCATGCTGACTTGGACCGATCCTGTCACTGCTTTCCAAATGCGCTGTTATTTCATCTTTATAATCGATTCCAACATTTTCCCCACTACTGATGTCAGGCTAACCGGTCTATAATTACCTGTTTTCTCTCTCCCTCCTTTTTTAAACAGTGGTGTTACATTAGCTACCCTCCAGTCCATAGGAACTGATCCAGAATCAATAGACTGTTGGAAAATGATCACCATTGCATCCACTATTTCTATGGCCACTTCCTTAAGTACTCTGGGATGCAGACTATCAGGCCCCGGGGATTTATCGGCCTTCAATCCCATCAATTTCCCTGACACAATTTCCCGCTTTATAAGGATATCCTTTTTTCCTCCTTCTCACTAGACCCTTGGTCCCCTAGTATTTCCAGAAGGTTATTTGTGTCTTCCTTTGTGAAAACAGAACCAAAGTATTTGTTTAACTGGTCCGCCATTCCTTTGTTCCCCATTATAAATTCACCTGAATCTGACTGCAAGGTACCTAAGTTTGTTTTCACTAATCTTTTTCTCTTCACATATCCATAGAAGCTTTTACAGTCAATTTTTATGTTCCCAGCAAGCTTCCTCTCATACTTTATTTTCCCCCTCCTAATTAAACCTTTTGTCCTCCTCTGTTGTATTACAAAATTCTCCCATTCCTCAGGTTTGCTGCTTTTTCTGGCCAATTTATATGCCTCTTCCTTGGATTTAACACTATCCTTAATTCCCCTTGTTAGCCACAGTTGAGCCACCTTCCCCGTTTTATTTTTACTCCAGACAGGGATGTACGATTGTTGAAGTTCATCCATGTGATCTTTAAATGTTTGCCATTGCCTATCCACCCTTTAAGTATCACTCGCCAGTCTATTGTAGCCAATTCACGTCTCATACCATCGAAGTTACCTTTCCTTAAGTTCAGGACCCTAGTCTCTGAATTAACTGTGTCACTCTCCATCTTAATAAAGAATTCTGCCATATTATGGTTACTCTTCCCCAAGGAATCTCGCACATCAAGATTGTTAATTAGTCCTTTCTCATTATACATCACCCAGTCTAGGATGGCCAGCTCTCTAGTTGGTACCTCGACATATTGTCCAGAAAACCATCCCTAATACACTCCAGGAAATCCTCCTCCACCGCATTGCTACCAGTTTGGTTAGCCCAGTCAATATGTAGATTCATGTTGCCCATGATAACAGCTGTACCTTTATTGCACGTATCCCTAATTTCTTGTTTGATGCTGTCCCCATCCTCATGACTACTATTTGGTGGTCTGTACACAACTCCCACTACTGTTTTCTGCCCTTTGGTATTCCGTAGCTCCACCCACACCGATTCCACATCATCCAAGCTAATGTCCTTCCTTACTATTGCATTAATTTCCTCTTTCACCAGCAACACCACCCCACCTCGTTTTCCTTTCTGTCTATCCTTCCTAAATGTTGAATACCCCTGGATGTTGAGTTCCCAGCCTTGGTCACCCTGGAGCCATGTCTCCGTGATGCCAATTACATCATATCCGTTAACTGATATCTGCGCAGTTAATTCATCCACCTTATTCCGAATACTCCTCGCATTGAGGCACAGAGCTTTCAGGCTTGTCTTTCTAACACACTTTGCCCCTTTAGGATTTTGCTGTAATGTGGCCCTTTTTGCTTTTTGTCTTAGGTTTCTCTGCCCTCCACTTTTACTTTTCTTCTTTCTATCTTTTGCTTCTGCCCCCATTCTACTTCCCTCTGTCTCCCTGCATAGGTTCCCATCCCCCTGTCATATTAGCTTAACTCCTCCCCAACAGCACTAGCAAACACTCCCCCTAGGACATTGGTTCCAGTCCTGCCCAGGTGCAGACCGTTCGGTTTGTACTGGTCCCACCTCCCCCAGAACCGGTTCCAATGTCCCAGGAATTTGAATCCCTCCCTTGTGCACCACTCCTCAAGCCACGTATCCATCTGAGCTATCCTGCGATTCCTACTCTGACTAGCACGTGGCACTGGTAGCAATTCTGAGATTACTACTTTTGAGGCCCTACTTTTTAATTTAGACTAGAATATCAGATCCTTCATTAAAACATCTGTGAACTCATATAGAAGCAAGTCATTCTCGTTCGAGGGACTGCCTATGATGATGATGATGATAAAATTACAGAATAGGGTCGTCCCAGATTTGATCCCTGGTCCCTGCTGAGTTATCATGTCTGAGCCAGAGCAAAAGCAGTCGGTGTTAAACATTTCTCTGGCCAAAGGAGGGCAGTATAGTCAGGAAGGATTCTGACTCATGACTTCTGCCCTTAATGAAAGCGTCTGAGAGAAGGCAGAATCTGATGTGATGCTTTCCACAGTTGAACAGCTTGCCAATGCTCACTGTCAAGGCTGTGGCATGAAGAACCATCAATTAGTTGAGGTATAGAGACACCTCAACAAAAGTCCTGTTTTCAGGAATGGAGAAGGGAATTTTTAGAAATTGTGGTACTTGACAAGCCTGTGAGATTTATAGATATATATATATTATATGTACCTGGGCTCTGCCGATGTGCCTGCCCACGCTCCAAAACGGCGACCAGTCGCGCTTCTCAAAATCCTTGGAGCAGCTCGCGCTGGAGGTTGAATGGTATGCCGTTCCAGCTCCTTTGTAGCCCGACCTGCGGAGCTGTTCTCTCACAGGTCGGAGAGGGGGCCACGATGTCCCAGGCCACCGCTCACCTAAACAAATGAGATTGTGATAACATATGGATGGCTTATTCTGCCCATTAGGAACTTGCCAAGCTCATTTCACACACAGCGCTCATGACTAGTTGTTGTGTATGCAATAACTATTAGACTGAGTACTGTTTAACTCCAAGGGGTATGACCTTGACTCTGCTTTATTAAGGCCCAAAGTGGCTGGCCTTTTATACTTGGGCTGCACACACGTGCGTGCAGCCCACAGTGACGCCATCTAGTGGCTAGTGATCCCAAAAGTACATACATGACACTATTAGAGACTCGACCCACGAGGCTTGCCTGAACGGGATTCCGGCACCAGAGCTCAAAGCCCAGCGGGACATTCACTCCTCTTTGGGTCAGAAATGGCTCAAACTGGGCTCAGTGGGGGCAGCAGCGACAGTGGGCCAGCTCTGGCCTGAGATCTGTGCAACCTGTCCTCACAACTTAACCCTTCAGGACCCGGTATCAACCTGGCGCTGCACCCACTCCAAGGCCAATAGAGCCTCCCCACAGGTGTGCTGCCCAGAACTGAGCGCATTTCTCCAGACTACATCGGCAGGTACAGAGGAGTGCGAAGGTCGGGGCGGATGAGTGGCAAGTGTTTGTGGCGGAGGTGCGACAGGTGAGGGTACGGGGCCCAGAAGAGGCAAGGGTCCAGGGGCAGCACGGGCCAGCCCACACTGTGATATGTGTGCGCACTAGGTCCGTGCAACAGAGCAGGTCTCCAGTCGTCTTGGTTAATGATATCTTGGCCTTTATTGCAAAGGGGATGGAGTATAAAAGCAGGTAAGTCTTGCTACAGCTGTACAGGGTATTGGTGAGGCCACACCTGGAATACTGCGTGCAGTTTTGGTTTCCATATTTACGTAAGGATATACTTGCTTTGGAGGCAGTTCAGAGAAGGTTCACTCGGTTGATTCCGGGGAAGAGGGGGTTGACTTATGAGGAAAGGTTGAGTAGGTTGGGCCTCTACTCATTGGAATTCAGAAGAATGAGAGGTGACCTTATCGAAACGTATAAGATTATGAGGGGCTTGATGAGGTGGATGCAGAGAGGATGTTTCCACTGATGAGGGAGACTAGAACTAGGGGGCATGATCTTAGAATAAGGGGCCGCCCATGTAAAACAGAGATGAGGAGAAATTTCTTCAGTCAGAGAGTTGTAAATCTGTGGAATTCGCTGCCTCAGAGAGCTGTGGAAGCTGGGACATTGAATAAATTTAAGACAGAGATAGACAGTTTCTTAGACGATAAAGGGGTAAGGGGTTATGGGGAGCAGGCAGGGAAGTGGAGCTGAGTCCATGATCGGATCAACCATGATCTTATTGAATGGCGGAGCAGGCTCGAGGGGCCGTATGGCCTACTCCTGCTCCTCTTTCTTATGTTCTTATGTTAACCCTTGCCACTGGGCCTAGCTCTGTCAAGCCCGTGTGGTGGCTGATGGACAACGGTCACCACACGTTAAAAAAATCCACGCACAGGCATCCTCCACCCCCTCAGCTGGAGTTCAGGACTGGAACATCGGGTCCTCCATCGAAACACCTGTGAACTCGTGGAAGCAAGTCATCCTCGTTCGAGGGACTGCCTATGATGATGATGATTTATTATATATTTATTTTGACATATATTGGCCTGTAATTTGCGGTTAGCGGCGAAGCAAGGGCGATCGCCACTGGCCCCAAAGTAGGCTTCCCACAAAGATCTCACGATGTCCGTGGCGAGAAGTTCAGCTTTCCCGATGTGCAGTTGAAACCAGCGTAAGTAAACAGGAAACAAGCTGCTGTGATGTCAACAAAGCGGTCAATCACAGTGCAGAATCTTCACAGACCGGGAAGTGAGTAAGCTCATTTAATTCTAACTTTTAAAAAATGTTATCGCAAGCAAAACCAAGGTTGGGACTCTCTGATGGGGAAAAGGCAAACCTGAAATAAATTGGAACAAACTTTTGTAAAAAAAAAGTTTCTTAAAAATTTTAATTTTTATTAAAATGGTTAAATTTGACACTCCTCAAAATTAAAATTAGTTTTTCAGGACCATAACCTTTGTTTAGCCGACAATACACTGTTAAAACCGCAGTTATACCTAACCCAAAACTTTGAATGGGGTATTTAACAGCAATATTCCTGCGGAAAGGTCAAGGTTTTCGACCGTTTTAGAAACAGAAAATGCTGTAAATACTCAGCCGGTTAAACAGCTTCTGTGGAGAGAGAAACAGAGTTAACGTTTCAGATCGATGACCTTTCAGTCGATGATTGGAACAAGTTTAGAGATGTAACAGATTTTAAGCAAGTCATCATCATAGACAGTCCTTCGAACCGAGGATGACTTGCTTCCATGTCAAAAGGTTCACAGGTGTTTCAATGATGGACCTAAAATTCCAGGTCCGAACTAAATCTTGAAGGGTAGAAGATGCCTGTGGGTGGATTTGTTTAACGTGGGGTGACCGTTGCACACCAGCCACCACACGGGCTTGACAGAGCTAGGTCTTGGTCCAGTGGCAAGGGTTAACCAAGACAACTGGAGACCAGCTCTGCTGCACGGACCCAGTGCGCACACATATCGAATTGTGGGCTGGGCCCGTGCTGCCCCTGGGCCCATGCTGCTTCTGGGCCCCGAACTCGCGCCTCTCCTGGGCTCCGATCACGTCCCTCTACAGACTCTTGCCGCTCCTTCACCCTGACCTCGCCGCTCCTGCAAGTGCAGAAGCAGGGAAAAGGGAAAGGAGGGAAGTACCAAAGGGAAGGTCTGTGATAGGGCGGAAGGCCGGAGAGATTAAATAACAAAAAGGATGAAAGGAGGGAGAGAGAAAACGGGTAATTAGAGACCGGTTAGCCTGACATCGGTGGTGGGGAAAATGTTGGAATCAATTATTAAGGATGAAATAGCAGCGCATTTGAAAAGCAGTGACAGGATGGATTTATGAAAGGGAAAACGTCCCTTTCTGGAATTTTTTGAGGATGTAACTGGTAGAGTGGACAAGGGAGAACCAGTGGATGTGGTGTATTTGGACTTTCAAAAGGCTTTTGACAAGGTCCCACACAGGAGATTGGTGTGCAAAATTAAAGCACATGGTATTGGGGGTAATGTACTGACGTGGATAGAGAACTGGTTGGCAGACAGGAAGCAGAGTCGGGATTAACGGGTCCTTTTCAGAATGGCAGGCAGTGACTAGTGGAGTGCCACAGGGCTCAGTGCTGGGACCCCAGCTATTTACAATATATATCAATGATTTAGATGATGGAATTGAGTGTAATATCTCCAAGTTTGCAGATGACACTAAACTTGGTGGCAGTGTGAGCTGTGAGGAGGACACTAAGAGGCTGCAGAGTGACTTGGACAGGTTAGGCGAGTGGGCAAATACATGGCAGATGCAGTATAATGTGGATAAATATGAGGTTGTGCACTTTGGGGGCAAAAGCAGGAAGGCAGAATATTATCTGAATGGCGGCAGATTAGGAAAAGGGGAGGTGCAGCGAGATCTGGGTGTCATGGTTCATCAGTCATTGAAAGTTGGCATGCAGGTACAGCAGGTGGTGAAGAAGGCAAATGGTATGTTGGCCTTCATAGCAAGGGGATTTGAGTATAGGAGCAGGGAAGTCTTGCTGCAGTTGTACAGGGCCTTGGTGAGGCCCCACCTGGAATATTGTGTGCAGTTTTGGTCTCCTAGTCTGAGGAAGGACGTTCTTGCTATTGAAAGAGTGCAGTGAAGGTTCACCAGATTGATTCCCGGGATGGCTGGACTGACATATGAGGAGAGACTGGATCAACTGGGCCTTTATTCACTGGAGTTTAGAAGGATGAGAGGGGATCTCATAGAAACATGTAAGATTCTGACTGGACTGGACAGGCTAGATGCGGGAAGAATGTTCCCGATGTTGGGGAAGTCCAGAACCAGGAGACACAGTCTTAGGATAAGGGGCAGGTCGTTTAGAACTGAGATGAGGAGAAACTTCTTCACTCAGAGAGTTGTTAAGCTGTGGAATTCCCTGCTGCAGAGAGTTGTTGATGCCAGTTCATTGGATATATTCAAGAGGGAGTTAGATATGGCCCTTACGGCTCAAGGGATCAAGGGGCATGGAGAGAAAGCAGGAAAGAGGTACTGAGGGAATGATCAGCCATGATGTTACTGAATAGTGGTGCAGGCTCGAAGGGCCGAATGGCCTACTCCTGCACCTATTTTCTATGTTTATATGTAAAGCAAAAGGAGATAGTAATGGGACAAGAAATGAAACAAAAGATGAGTTTGGAAGAGGTGTAAATGAGAATGGCAGAAACATGAACAGCTGCCGTGTGAAAAAATAGGGGCAGAGGTTATGGTCTGAAATTGTTGGATTCGATGTTGAGTCCGGAAGGCTGCAAAGTGCCTAACTGAAAGATGAGGTGCTGTTCCTCAGGCTTACGTTGAGTCCCTTTGGAACAGTGTAGGAGGTCAAGGACGGAGATGCGGAGTGGGAGTGGAGCGGGGAATTAAAGTGACCAGCGACCAGAAGCTCGGGGTCGTGGTCACGGACTGAACGGAGATGCTCCGTAAAGCGGTCACCCAATTTGCGTTTAATTTCCCTGCCACCTCCACCCCCCCCCCCCCGCCCCCGCCCCCGCCCCACAATGTAGAGGAGACTTTAGTCAGTTTCCCTGATTACACTTCTTCTTCCGTATGATAGCAGCAAAGCAAATCAAACGTCAATATCCAAGTCGGATATCCGGGCCAAAGCTCCCGGTGTAACAGCGTGGATATCTTGTAGGCTGCCTGCGAATTCCCTCTGAGGGCAGTGCTCGATGATGTGCTCCAGTCATCAAGATCCACGGCGCGGCCCTGGACACCGTGGACCATTTCCCATACCTCGGGAGCCTTTTATCAACAAAAGCAGACATTGATGAGGAGATTCAACACCGCCTCCAGTGCACCAGGAAAAGAGTGTTTGAAGACCAGGCCCTCAAATCTACCAGCAAGCTCATGGTCTACAGGGCTGTAGTAATACCCGTCCTCCTGTATGGCTCAGAGACATGGACCATGCACAGTAGACACCTCAAGTCGCTGGAGAAATACCACCAACGATGCCTGCGCAAGATCCCCTGGGAGGACAGATGCACCAACATCAGCGTCCTCGTCCAGGCTAACATCCCCAGCATTGAGGCACTGACCACACTTGATCAGCTCCGCTGGACAGGTCTCATTGTCCGCATGCCCGACACAAGACTCCCAAAGCAAGCGTTCTACTCGGAACTCCTTCATGGCAAATGAGCCAAAGGTGGACAGAGGAAACATTACAAGGATACCCTCAAAGCTTCCCTGATAAAGTGCAGCATCCCCACCGACACCTGGGAGTCCCTGGGCAAAGACCGCCCTAAGTGAAGGAAGTGCATCCGGGAGGGCGCTGAGCACCTCGAGTCTCATCGCCGAGAGCGTGCAGAAATCAAGCGCAGGCAGCGGAAGCCACCCTCCCTTACCCTCAACGACTATCTGTCCCACCTGTGACAGGGACTGTGGCTCTCGTATTGGACTGTTCAGCCACCTATGGACTCATTCCTCGATTCCGAGGGACCGCTTATGATGATGTGCTCCAGGGTCTGATTAGGAGCTCCACAGTCGCATGATGGGGAGGCTTTAATCTTCCACCGATGGAGAAGGTGGCAGCATCGACCGGGACCGGTTCTGAGGCGGTTGATGGTTGTCCACTGTTTGCGAGGAAAGGTTTGATCCTTCAGGTTGTACTGTGGGCTCCTCGATAAGGAATCCATTCCGTATGTCGCAGTTCTTCCCAGCATTTCATCATCGGTCATCGAGGCTATGGGGAGATCACTGAAGGGCTTCGGCGACGGTCCAAAATGGCCTTCTAGATTTGAGACGGGTTGGCGGTAGGTGGTTCAAGTCGGCCTTTCGCCCTGATTACCCGCCGCAAATTCCCGGGGCACCTCTGCCTCTCTCTCTCTCTCTCTCTTTCCCATATTTTTATACCTTTTAAAACAATTTTGTGTGCTGCACACGCCCCTGTTCTGTCCAGCACCTACCTGAGCAGGTGGTTCTCAACTTGGCTTCTACCTGGCCTCAGCTAAGTCCCGCCCTCCCTCGCTCTCTGCAGCGATTGGTGCGTTCTCGCCACCGTCCCGCCCTCCCTCTCTCGTGATTGGTGGAGGCGCACGCCTGATTGACAGCGGCTGCCCTGGGTTGCCAGGCAACCGGGGCCTCGCGCGTTGCTAGGCGCAAGTGAGGCCTGTGGCGGTGGTGTTTATCGGCCGCGCCGTTTGTCCTGAGCTCAGCCCAGCAGCCCAAGATGTGCATTTATGTTGAAACACCACTTTAAAACCATTTAAGGAGCGAGTGAAACACATTTTCCTCTTTACATGATGAACAGTGCAGCGTTAAACCAGGCCCTGGAGGAGGATTTGCAGAGTGAAGCATCTTCAAGAGCATTTTCAGCAGGAGATGAGACTCAGTGAGTTTGGGACATTAAAATGTTATTTTCGATCTTGTTTGTGGCACTTGTGTGCATTTAAAGCCAAAGTTCAATCCTCCTCAACATTCTTTTTATTTAATGCTTTTTTTTTGTAATTTGAAAGAAAAGGCATGCATTTATATAGCGCCTTTCACAACCACCGGACGTCCCCAAAGCGCTTTACAGCCAAGGAAGTGCTTTATGAAGTGTAGTCACTGTTGTAATGTGGGAAACGCGAGGGCCCAGGGGCAGCACGGGCCCAGCCCACACTGTGCGATCTGTGGGCGCGCTGGGACCGTGCAGCCGAGCAGGTCTCCAGTCGTCCTGGTTAACCCTTGCCACTGGACCAAGACCCGGCTCTGTCAAGCCCCGTGTGGTGGCTGGTGTGCAACGGTCACCACACGTTTAAAAAAATCCACCCACAGGCATCTTCCACCCTTCAGGATGTAGTTCGGGATCTGGAATATCAAGTCCTTCATCGAAACACTTGTGAACTCATCCCTTTTTGGTGTGGACGTGGATTGGGTCTGTAATGGATCCGTTGGTAAGGATCGTGGCCTGCATGTCGTTGTGGAGCTGGCGAAGGATGTTGACAAACTTTTGGAGGCATCCGAACCGGAGGAGGACGCTCCATGGAGCCTCACGGTTGACAGTATCAAAGACCTTTGTAAGGTCGAAAAAGGTCATGTATAAGGGCTGGCGCTGCTCCCTGCATTTTTTCTGTAGCTTTCGCACTGCAAAGATCATGTCCGTTGTGCCCCGTAGGGGACGAAATCCGCACTGTGACTCCGGGAGGAGCTCCTCGGCCACAGGCAGAAGACGGTTGAGGAGAACTCTAGTGACAGCTTTCCCAGTGGCTGATAGCAGGGAGACTCCCCTGTTGTTGCCGCAGTCGGACTTGTCCCCTTTTTTAAAGATGGTCACAATCACTGCATCTCTGAGATCTCCCGGCATGCTCTCCTCCCTCCAGATGAGAGAGATGAGGTCATGTATCCGCACCAACAGCGCCTCTCCGCTATACTTTAGCGCCTCAGTAGGGATTCCATCCGTTGCCGTAGCCTTGTTACTCTTGAGTGTCATTGCTCCAACCCTCTTCTCAATCTTCCTCGCTGCCATGCTCCACCTCACAGTCAACAAGCTCCCCGCTGGAGTGGAACTAAATTACAGAACCAGTGGGAAGCTGTTTAACCTACGCCGCCTCCAGGCCAGGTCCAAGATCACCCCAACCTCTGTCGTTGAGCTACAGTACGTGGACGATGCCTGCGTCTGCGCACATTCTGAGGCTGAACTCCAGGATATAATCTATGTATTCACCGAGCCGTATGAAAGCATAGGCCTTACGCTTAACATCCGTAAGACAAAGGTCCTCCACCAGCCTGTCCTCGCCGCACAGCACTGCCCCCCAGTCATCAAGATCCACAGCGCGGCCCTCGACAACGTGGACCATATCTCGGGAGCCTCTTATCAACAAAGGCAGACATTGATGTGGAGATTCAACACCGCCTCCAGTGCGCCAGTGCCGCCTGAGGAAAAGAGTGTTTGAAGACCAGGCCCTCAAATCTACCACCAAGCTCATGGTCTACAGGGCTGTAGTAATACCTGCCCTCCTCTATGGCTAAGAGACATGGACAATGTACAGAAGACACCTCAAGTTGCTGGAGAAATATCACCAACAATGTCTCCGTAAGATCCTACAAATCCCCTGGGAGGACAGACGCACCAACATCAGCGTCCTCGTCCAGGCCAACATCCCCAGCATTGAAGCACTGACCACACTCGGATCAGCGTCGCTGGGCAGGCCACATAGTTCGCATGCCAGACACGAGACTCCCTAAGCAGGTGCTCTACATGGAGCTCCTTCATGGTAAACAAGCCAAAGGTGGCAGTGGAAACGTTACAAGGACACCTGGAAAGCCTCCTTGATAAAGTGCGACATCCCCACTGATACCTGGGAGTCCCTGGCTGAAGACCGCCCTAAGTGGAGGAAGTGCACCCGGGAGGGCGCTGAGCATCTCGAGTCTCATCGCCGAGAGCATGAAGAGGTCCAGCGCAGGCAGCGGAAAGAGCGTGCGGCAAACCAGTCCCACCCACCCCTTCCCTTAGCCACTATCTGTCCCACATGTGACAGGGACTGTGGCTCTCGTATTGGACTGTTCAGCCACCTAAGAACTCACTTCAGGTGTGGAAGCAAGTCTTCCTCGATACGAGGGACCGCCCAAGAAGAACAAAGAGTCGGAAATGCGGCAGCCAATTTGCGCAAAGCAAGCTCCCACAAACAGCAATGTGATAATGAGCAGAAAATCTGTTTTTATTTATGCAGAATGTTTATTTAGCAAAGTAATTTCAGATACTGAGATTTTCCCATAAAGTTGTTCATTGTCAGTGTTTCCATTTTGACATTGTATTTATGTCTTTTATTAAAAGTAAGTGTTTTACATTTATGCTGTTTAGGTAATAATGATCAGATAAAAATGTTTTAGTGATATTGATTGAGGGATAAATATTGGCCAGGAGAACTCCCCTGCACTTCTTGAAATAGTGCCATGGGATCTTTTAGGTCCACCTGAGAGAGCAGACAGTGCTTCGGTTTAACGTCTCAGTCAGTAAAACAACACCATCGACAGTGCGGCGCTCTCTCAGCACTGCCCCTCCGACAGTGCGGCGCTCTCTCAGCACTGCCCCTCCGACAGTGCGGCGCTCTCTCAGCACTGCCCCTCCGACAGTGCGGCGCTCCCTCAGCACTGCCCCTCCGACAGTGCGGCACTCCCTCAGCACTGCCCCTCCGACAGTGCGGCGCTCCCTCAGTACTGCACTGGGAGTGTCAGCCTAGATTTTGTGCTCAGGTCACTGGAGTGGGACTTGAACCCACGACCTCCTGACTCAGAGGCCAGAGTGCTATCACCAAGCCCCAGTCACTCCAATCTGTGCGTGTCATCTTTTGATTACATGTAATTTCTGAGTGATTTTTAAAATCATTGATAAATGCAATATCTTTGTGAGTCGGGACGAGTTTAATACATTAATGAAGTGCCAGGTAGACCTAGTTGTTGGTACTCCCACTTCTGACTGGGAAGTTTATGGGATCAGATTCCACAATAAGGTCTTCAGTACATAATCCGGGCTGATGCTTCAATGTTGAGGGGAAGCTGCATTGCCAGAGGAGTCATTAACCTGGGGTCTCCCAGAATTGACGATGCCATTGCACTGTATGAAGAGCAGGGAGTTCTCCCAGTTTCCTCAAACACGCAATCAAAAATAAAAAGATTAACTGCGCTTTCAGCTCGTGCAGTTTAATTTATCTTCCATAATGTTGGCTGACACTCCCAGTGCAGTGCTGAGGGAGAGCCGCACTGTCGGAGGGGCAGTGCTGAGGGAGCGCCGCACTGTCGGAGGGGCAGTGCTGAGGGAGCGCCGCACTGTCGGAGGGGCAGTGCTGAGGGAGCGCCGCACTGCCGGAGGGGCAGTGCTGAGGGAGCGCCGCACTGTCGGAGGGGCAGTGCTGAGGGAGCGCCGCACTGTCGGAGGGGCAGTGCTGAGGGAGCGCCGCACTGTCGGAGGGGCAGTGCTGAGGGAGCGCCGCACTGTCGGAGGGGCAGTGCTGAGGGAGCGCCGCACTGTCGGAGGGGCAGTGCTGAGGGAGCGCCGCACTGTCGGAGGGGCAGTGCTGAGGGAGCGCCGCACTGTCGGAGGGGCAGTGCTGAGGGAGCGCCGCACTGTCGGAGGGGCAGTGCTGAGGGAGCGCCGCACTGTCGGAGGGGCAGTGCTGAGGGAGCGCCGCACTGTCTGAGGGGCAGTGCTGAGGGAGCGCCGCACTGTCGGAGGGGCAGTGCTGAGGGAGCGCCGCACTGTCGGAGGGGCAGTACTGGGGGAGCGCCGCACTGTCGGAGGGGCAGTACTGAGGGAGTGCCGCACTGTCGGAGGGGCAGGCTTTCGGATGAGGCGTTAAACCGAGGCGCCGTCAGCTCTCTGGTGGATGTAAAACATCCCGTGGTACTATTTGAAGAAGAGTGAGAGTTCTCCCCGGTGCCTGGGCCAGGGGTCACAGTCTAAGGATAAGGGGTAAGCCATTTAGGACCGAGATGAGGAGAGACTTCTTCACCCAGAGAGTGGTGAACCTGTGGAATTCTCTGCCACAGAAAGTGGTTGGGGCCAATTCACTAAATATATTCAAAAGGGAGTTAGATGAAGTCCTTACTACTCGGGGGATCAAGGGTTATGGCGAGAAAGCAGGAAGGGGGTACTGGAGTTTCATGTTCAGCCATGAACTCATTGAATGGCGGTGCAGGCTAGAAGGGCTGAATGGCCTACTCCTGCACCTATTTTCTATGTTGCTGTTTGCGAGACCTCGCTGTGTGCCAATTGGCTGCCACGTTTCCCACCTTGCAAACGTACTTCATTGGCTGTAAAGCGCTTTGGGACGTCCTGAGGTCATGAAAGGCGCTATATAAATGCAAGCATGTTTCTTTCGTTGTGAGCCAAGCCAATGATGACATGTGGGCATGAGTGAGCATAGAGTTAAGCCATGATTTTAAGCTGTACCTTGAAGGGTGAATCATACAGCATTATGTGCTGGATTTTCGTTCTTCTGCCGCCCCAGTTAGCGCCCGGGAGGGGCGATGGCGGCGGTAAGCTGTTGCGGGCGGCCGCCTTCAAGCGCCCCGCCGGGATTTTCGGGGCCGGTTTCGGCGGGGAGCGGAGAGCCGAGCCGGTGTGCCACCCCCCCCTGGTTTTTGGCTCCCGCCCGACCCGTACACCCCGCAGAGCGCCCCCTGCTGGGACCGCCTGGGACACAGGGGCGCTCCGAACTGTCGCGGCCGCAGTGAGATCAATAATGTCCACCTCAGGCGAGTGCGATTGCTTTTTATTTTATATTCTTTGCAATTTATGTTGTGGTGGCGTGAGTTATTGATTGGGAATGTTTTTGGTGTTTTTTTTCAGGTTTTCTCCCCCCACGCCTCTCTCTTACAGCGCTCCGAGGTCGGCTGTTTAGCTCGGGATTTTCGCCTGCTCAGCCAGGCCTAGTGCCCTGAGAGAGGTGTGTAACGCCTCCCTTACTGCTGCGCCCCACACTCGGGGCCCAGCTGACCAATTTTGCCGACTGAGGTGCAAACTGTTCCCGGGCGCAAACTTTACCGCTCCGACATCGGCAAAGCCAAAAATCCAGCCCTTTAAGTCTAATTCTCATTTTCATCAAGCAGATTTAGTGACACTGGAAGGAGTTCAGGAGGAACAGTTTTGGTCTCCTAACTTGAGGAAGGACATTCTTGCTATTGAGGGAGTGCAGCGAAGGTTCACCAGACTGATTCCCGGGATGGCGGGACTGACCTATCAAGAAAGATTGGATCAATTGGGCTTGTATTCACTGGAGTTCAGAAGAATGAGAGGGGACCTCATAGAAACGTTTAAAATTCTGACGGGTTTAGACAGGTTAGATGCAGAAAGAATGTTCCCAATGTTGGGGAAGTCCAGAACCAGGGGTCACAGTCTGAGGATAAGGGGTAAGCCATTTAGGACCGAGATGAGGAGAAACTTCTTCACCCAGAGAGTGGTGAACCTGTGGAATTCTCTACCACAGAAAGTAGTTGAGGCCAATTCACTAAATATATTCAAAAGGGAGTTAGATGAAGTCCTTACTACTCGGGGGATCAAGGGTTATGGCGAGAAAGCAGGAAGGGGGTACTGAAGTTTCATGTTCAGCCATGAACTCATTGAATGGCGGTGCAGGCTAGAAGGGCTGAATGGCCTGCTCCTGCACCTATTTTCTATGTTTCTATATGTTTCTAACTGGGGCACCCAGCAT